>NC_061102.1:3137438-3172379 GCF_015104395.2 Macrobrachium nipponense | reverse complement strand
TATCAGGTTAAGGTCATATCAGTACCTGTATACCTGTAGACCTTATACGTCGTTTTCCTAATTCCTAATTAACCTCTCCAGGTGTTTAATCTACGAACGCCCCTGGTGGAAACGTTTCATTAGAGATTTTTTTGTTTTTCGTGAAGACTGGGAGGTCCTCCTCTCCTAACCAATTAGTAGGGTTTGAAATGCACAAACTTTACTTTTTATTTTATTTTTATTTTATTATTTTTTTAAATTAATTTTCAAATATTTTAGAAATATTTAATTTATTTATATAGTTCCATTTTAATTGATAATACAGTCTTGTTTTAATTTGTATACTTGTATATTTCACAGCCCTGAAGATGAGACTCAAAGTCTCGAAAATTTGGATAAGTAAGTAATGCTACGCTGGCCTTTCTCCATCCTATTTATATAGAATCTACGGCGTTCCAGATGCCCCAACCTTCCGTATGTGTGATGTGTGTGTGTGTGTGTGTGTGTGTATTATATATATATATATATATATATATATATATATAATATATATATATATATATATATACATATATATATATACACTATATATATATTATATATATAGTATATGTATATATATATATATATATATATATATATGTAAAATATATATATATATATATATTATATATACTAATATATATATATATATATATATATATATAATATATATATACTATATTTATATATATGTTATATGTATATGTATATATATATATATATATATATATATGTTATATATATATATATATATATATAGTATGTATGTATATATATATATATATATATATATATATATATATATATAATAATGTGTGTGTGTAAAAAATGGTAAAAATGCTGTTACAACAGAATTCCATCTAATAAAAGGAGCCCATAAAACGCCAAAAATATAGAGAGAAAATATTATATCTCAAAGACTGCTGTCTCCCTCTTCAGGGAAATGAATGAGAAGTTACAGAAAAGGTGGTATTTATACAAGAGATCCATCCACAGGTAAGCCCAATTATTATCAGTGGAGTGACCTAAATTGGCTTACCTGTGGATGGATCTCTTGGTATAAATACCATCTTTTCTGTAACTTTTCTCATTCATCTACCTGAAAGAGGAAGCAGGAGGCTCTGAAATATATATTTTTCTCTCTATATATTGGCGTTTTTATGGGCTCCTTATATATATATATATATATATATTATATATATATATATAATATATATGGATAAAAACCATTATTCTCATCATCAATACGAGTTTCTACGGAACTTGCCAGTGTAGACTCAATCATCAATTTTACTTTCATCAAAAAGAGCGAAATTACGTTATGCACAAAACTACTCATTGGGAGAACACAACAATAAAAGCTATTTTTTTTATATATTTATTTATTTTCTTTTTTGAGCAAGACAAAAATAGTCGGTTCACAAGAATTTTACAAAATGATACGTCATTTTCCGTTTGCGAAGCTCTCCAGGAGACAGACCATTGGATGTGTGTATTCTCTCTCTCTCTCTCTCTCTCTCTCTCTCTCTCTCTCTCTCTCTCTCACATGGGGACAAACTTAATGAGATGAGACTCGGTTATGAATTAAATTACCCAAATGCAAGTCGAATCTCTTCGCCAAATTTCATCGTCAAATCCCATTAGATATCGATCAAAATCCCTACATCGTTTCAATCAATTCCGAACGATCCATCGAGAGAAAATGAGTATAATTTCGTCCAACCGAGTTCCAGCGCAAGAGCAGCTTCTCCTGTTTGCACAAGGAGTGCAAACGCCTGCCCTCTCCAGTCACCCATCTCCATTAAAAGGATTAAGAGAGAAAGAGAGAGACTGGATGGATTGATCGTCATAATCAGGATGGAAATACCTTTGCGAATTTGAGCTGCCGCCATTAACTTGTATCAAAAATTATCAGGAAAAAAGCAAACCGTAAATGTCAATATTATTACAGAAAACACTTTTTAAGATCTGAGGGCGGAAGAACAGACAAAAATAGCCATCGATAGTTTTCTTTTTATAGGTAAAAACATGCCAGTACCACCTATCTCGAGAGACTTTTTTGAATAGCACGTACCTACAGATGCTTTTTATTTCTTTATTTATTTTTATTTTATTTTTCCCATTCCCTCGACGCGAACGCAGACTGTTTTTGACAAGGTAAGCATCAAGAATTTTTTCCCCTCTTTCTAGAAAAGACGAGTAAATATATTCCCGGATTCTTCCTCGCAGCATCCTCACCTAAGATAACGAGGCTACTCTAGTAGCAATATTGCGAGGTGGGAGGAGGTGTCTGAGACAGGATAATATGGTACAGGGTAAGATATTACTGATATAGGGGAAAATTCCGGGGATAAAGGGAAGTCTAGGGATAAATCTAGGGAGAAAATTGGGGACCTTAGGGACTGATTAAGAAAATAACATCAAGATTAAGGATCTTGTTGATTTAGATTCGTATGCTGGGGGTCCGATACACTGCACCCCTTTTGAGTGTATAAACAAAGCATACAAAACACAAGGTTAAAGAAAAAAGGAAGGAGGAAACAAAAAAATATGATGAATGAGTAAACAAAGCAGAAAAAACAAATTCAAGTAAGCTTAAAGAAAATGGGGAGGTAAAAATTGATGAGTGTATACACAAAGCAGACAAAAAACAAATTTATGTAAGGTTAAAGAAAAAGGAGAGGAGGTAAAAAATATGATAAATGAATAAACAAAGCAGAAAAAAAACAAATATAACTAAGCTTAAAGGAAAAGGGAAGGAGGAGGGTAACAAAAATATGATAAGTGAATAAACAAAGCAGAAAAAACAGAAATGGGGAGGTAACAAAAATAAATAAGTGTGTAAACAAAGCAGACAAAACACAAATTTACGTAAGGCTAAAGAAAATGGGAAAGAGGAAACAGAAAAATATGACAAGCGATTAAACAAAGCAGAAAAAAAAATCAAGTAAGCTTTAAAAAAGGGAAGGAGGAAACAAAAACATATGATGAGCGTATTAACAAAGCAGACAAAAAGAAATTTAAGTAAGGTTAAATAAAAAGGGAAGGAGGAAACATAAAAATAGGATAAGTGAATAAACAAAGCAGAAAAAAGTGAATAACCAAAGCAGAAAAAAGTGAATAACCAAAGCAGAAAAAGGTAGATAAACAAAGCAGGAAAAAAGTGAATAAACAAAGCAGAGAAAACAAATTCAAGTAAGCTTAAAGAATAAGTGGAGGTAACAAAAACTGATGATTGCATAAACAAAGCAAGCAAAAAACAAATATAAGTAAGCTTAAGGAAAAAGGAGAGGAAGAAACAAAAAACAATATGATAAATGAATAAACAAAGCAGAAAAAAACAAATATAAGTAAGGTTAAATAAAAAGGGAAGGAGGAGGGTAAAAATAATATGATAAGTGCATAAACAAACCAGAAAAAAAAACAATATAAGTAAGGCTAAAGAAAATGGGAAAGAGGAAACAGAAAAATATGATAAGTGAATAAACAAAGCCGAAAAAATGTTAATAAACAAAGCAGAAAAAACAAATTCTAGTAAGCTTAAAAAAAGGAAGGAGGAAACAAAACAAAATATGAGTGAAAAAACAAAGCAGACAAAAAACAAACTTACGTAAGGTTAAATAAGGGAAGAAGGAAACAAAAAAATATGAGTGAATAAACAAATCAGAAAAAAGTGAATAAACAAAGCAGGAAAAGGGGAATAAACAAAGCAGGAAAAGGGGAATAAACAAAGCAGAAAGGGTGAATAAACAAAGCAGAAAAAAGTGAATAAACAAAGCAGAAAAAAAGTGGATAAACAAAGCAGGAAAAAAGTGAATGAACAAAGCAGAAAAAAACTGAATAAACAAAGCGGAAAAAGGCGAATAAACAAAGCAGAAAAAAAGTGAATAAACAAAGCAGGAAAAAACACAGAAATTCGAGTAAGGCCGCACGAGAAAGGGGAAAGGAGGCGGGTAAGTAGCTGCTGTGGGTGTCCGAGCGGGAAAATTACGACGTATTATTATTATTATTACGTCTGGTCTAAAAACTCAGCTGCGTTTTCTCCCACGCCCGGGTCTCTTTGAACCCGCCCCCCTCATCTTACCCCCCCCCCCCATCCCCACAACCCCCCGCCCCCTCGCCCACTGAGGAGAGCGGAACTTGGTAAAGCTTTTCGTGGGTGCCCAAAACAGGAAGTGATCGCTAGGAGATTGTTTTTTTACTGTTTATTTATTTAATTCGTGGACGGACACTTCCAAGAAATCTGGAAATGATTAATAGCATGTGTGTGTATATATATAAATATATATATATAATATATATATATATATATATATATATATATATATATATATATATATATACATGCGTATTTTATGTATGTGTCTCTGTATCCCTTTGATAATTTATCAGTGGTAAAAATAGTTATCAGTGGAAAATGTATCATCAGTGGTAAATATATTTATCAGTGGAAAATATATTTATCAGTGGTAAATACATTCATCAGTGGTAAATATATTTATCAGTGGTAAATATATTTATCAGTGGTAAATATATTTATCATGGTAGATATATTTATCAGTAGTAAATACATTTATCAGTGGTAAATATATTTATCAGTGGTAAATATATTTATCAGTGGTAAATACTACATTTTATCAGTGGAAAATATATCTATCAGTGGAAAATATTAAGATCACTCCATTGCACGTTTTTCTTTTTTCTTTTTTTTAACAGAAACCGTAACGAGCACAGACGGGAAACAGAGCCACGTCTTTAATTATACATGCAATTCATTGCAAATTATTATTTTCTGGTTAATAAAGAAGTCTTAATGAAAACATCATGTGCCAGGAAAGGAGAGGTTAAAACTGACCATATTTTCTAGTTATAAAGAGCTTCCCATGACGTCACAGAAACTGGCAGAAACTGGAAAATTCCCAATGGCCAGTCCCTCGCTGTCTCTCACAGACGACACCAGATAGATATAGATTGGGGGCTGAAGGGCTGACATTGCTAAGCAGAGCATAAGAAGATTAATGGCACGGCACTTTTGCAGCGCTAAAATTTTACCCTGTTCCTTCCGAGGCCCGCCTGACACGGTGACCTTGCGCGATGTCAATAATGATCGATAGAGCAAAACTCCTTTCCCCCTTGCCCTTTAGCCCCCCCCCCCCCCCCCCCCCCAACACGACGACGACGCTGGTGGTACAAGAACCGACCCCCGACCCCGGAAGAAGAGCAAAGTCGAGTAATCATTCACTGACGAAAAAATAAAATATCAACTGACGGAAAAATAAATAATAAAAAAAGGGGCGGTGGGGGGTCGCCTTCTCCTCCACCCCTCCCCTCAACCCCACGACGACGCTGGTGGTACAAGAACCACACCCCCACCCCACCCCCGCCCCCGGCAGAAGCGGAAAGTCGAGTAATCATTCAACTGATGAAAAAAGAAATAAATAACAAATAAAGGGGGGGGTGGTGGTTGTCTCGACCAGGTGGGCCAGGTGACGCGACCTGCATGCAGGGCAACCTCCAAATTTATTTTTGAAGGCTGTGGTAGTATTATTGCTCCTAGCTATAGTTTGATAATGGTAATTCTGGGGCATCTTTCCAGTGGTTTTTTTATTTTTTAAATTTTTTTTATGAACCCGAGAGAAACAGGGCTTTAATTGATTTGTGTGTGTGTGTGTGTGTGTGTGTATTGTTGTGTGTGTATGGTTATGCATGTAATGTGTTGTGTGTGTGTGTGTATGACGCATAATTGTGTGTGTTTGTGTGTAGTAAGACCAAATATTTTTCCAATTGTTTTTGTTATTTTATGAACCCGAGAGAAACCGGCCTTCCATTGATTTGTATGTGCGTGTGTGTATGTATGTATCTATGCATGTAATGTGTACGTGCGTGTGTGTGTGTGTGTGAGTGTGTAAGTGGTAAGACCAAAACTGACAGGAAAAAAAAACAAAAGACAGGAACACAACTGTCAACGGCCGCTGATAACAACAGACAACTGACAGTCCGAAGAAACGAAATGGAAAAGCTATTTTTAGTGTTTCAGTTCCTTTGCAAATGAATCCATCCATCACCTTCGACAGCTATTCACCCATGATTCTCCAGAAGGAAGATGAATGAATGAACGTACTACAAAAGGAAGTGGGAGAAAAAATAAAAAGAAATTGATTAAGGTGCAAAAGACAATTCGACGTTCTTTTTAAACTGAACGAAGGTGAGGCAGGATTAGTGAATGGACTTAAAAATAAAAAAAAATAAAAAAAACTTTGATATATCTATGAATGAAATCGTTCAGTGCTTCAAATAACTGACAAGATTCAGTGCCGTGAACATTTCGTTCAATTTCACCAATAAAGTACAAAAAATAAAAAGGAGAGGCCATCAATCAGTACCTATTCACTTAAATTTCCTTGTCTGTCAGTGCGTTGTTGAACATAACTGGAAATCAGTAAATTTAAAACAAGAAAGTGTGTCCCAAAAGAATAAATTCACCATTATTTACTTTTTTAATATTTCCAATCGTCTTTTGGAGCTGACATTGAATTCCACAGCCGAGTATTTTACTATTTGGAATTCAATCAAATAGCTTAACCAAGACCACATAATCATACAGTCGACTATTTTGAATTCAGTTAAATAGCTCCACCAAGACCACATAATCATACAGTCGACTATTTTGAATTCAATTAAATAGCTCCACCAAGACCACATAATCATACAGTCGACTATTTTGAATTCAATTAAATAGCTCCACCAAGACCACATAATCATACAGTCGACTATTTTGAATTCAATTAAATAGCTCCACCAATACCACATAATCATACAGCCGACTATTTTGATTTTAATCTAATAGCTTCACCAATACCCCATAATCATACGGCCGACTATTTTGAATTCAATTATATAGCTTCACCAAGACCACACAATCATACGGCCGACTATTTTGAATTCAATTAAATCGCTTCACCAATAGCCCCATAATCATACAGCCGACTATTTTGAAGTAAATCAAACAGCTTCACCAAAACCACATATACGGCCGACTATTTTGAATTCAATTTAATAGCTTCACCAATACCACATAATCATACGGCCGACTATTTTGAATTCAATTTAATAGCTTCACCAAGACCACACACCCTAAGTAAACGTATGTTATCATGGCGACTGGCCGTGTTCACGAGGTGGTCTTACGAGAGCGCAAAGTTAACAGCTGAAACAAAAAAAACTGCCCGTCCTTCAAAAGAGACGTTTTCGTGTCATCTCTTTGATGGATATTCCACCAGGATATGCTAATTCGAATCAGAATTCTAATAACGATAATTCGACGTTTGATGTGCGTGTGGAATTCTAAGAGAGAGAGAGAGAGAGAGAGAGAGAGAGAGAATTGTGGTCCGGGGACGAAATATTATTAGTAAAGATAATAATACTAATACTACTACTAATGCTATTATTATTATATTATTATTATTATTATTATTATTATTATTATTATTATTATTATTATTATGCTAACGATAAATGCGGAAAAACTTTTACTTAACACAAAGAACAAAGTGAAAAAAAGAATGATTATGGACGTGTATAATTTCCACGCGTATCATGTACAGTATATATATAATCATATATATATATATATATATTATATATATATATATATATATATATATATATATATATATATATATAAAACACTGACCTCCAGTCTTTCTATTTTATCATTCACTGATGAAAATCAGTCTAATATTATTCTTATATTATACTTATTTTCAAAGAAACCAGAAACTCCAATATTAACCGAACCATTGCTATAACTTTCCGAACAACCGCCCTCTTATGACCCCCAAAAGTTAAGGCATTCTGGACCCCATTTTCCCACCCGGTTGAGTTCCAAGAATCCGTAAAGTCCGGAAAGTACCATAACCCTAAAAGTGGTCCAGCAAAAAAGAAAAGTGATAGGTTTGGGCGAGGGCGTCACAGAGGTCATAGTTCACGGGTAGGGGACTTTTAAATAGGAAAAAAAATCAAGAGCATAGTGGTATTTCGTGAGGTCATAGGTCACAGGAAGGGACCTTCAAATAGGACGAAAAAATCAATAAAATGACAATATAATGTCTTACAGCGCAAGAAGCCTCTGATTTCAACTTGAAACAAGAAGGCAAAAAGTGCAAAGAAGGGGTGAAATGAGGAGAGATTGACGTCAAAGGGAAATTATGCACCTTTGGACGAGAGAAAATCTGAGGGAGAAAAAAAGGACGGGGGAGAGAGAGAGAGAGAGAGAGAATAAAAATGGATGTTTATTGTGAAATATTCGATTACTCACACCTCCAGGTGCCGAGGAGTACCTGAGAGAGAGAGAGAGAGAGAGAGAGAGTTATAACGTATGAATCATGCACTCGAGTTTGTTTTACTTAAACACAATTGAAATCTGTTTTCATGACTTCGGAATAATACTGAAACAGAGAGAGAGAGAGAGAGAGAGAGAGAGAGAGAGAGAGAGAGAGAGAGAGAGAGAGAGAGAATTTTACCGGTTCTGTAGAATATCCAATACCTCTCTAATTTGTGAGTCGTTATGCTTGGCCTTTCCTTAAACTTGAGTCTGAAATGCCACCTCCCCCCCCCCAATAAAAAAAAAAACAATACCTTTGTTATATAAAAATCCCATACTAAGAACCTTTCGCGTGAGACATTTCGTCTTCAATTTTGCAAAACTGTTAGGATTGACACGATCCGGACAAGTTTTTGGCAGCGTTCCTCAAGATCGGTTATAAAACAAACAGGGATATAAAAAAAAAATCACCAATATAACCTGACGCTCACGTCGCAGAAAACGTGGGGGATATTTCGCGAGGTAATTGACGTCAACAGGTTACTGCAACCACTTATCAGAGAAAATACGTCAATAACTTTGAAGTTGAATCGTAAAAAATGAAACGGCCTGGGGGATGAAGTGACGTCATTCAATCAGGATTGACAAAGAGCGCATCGCAAAAATAAACTTTTCTGCGATACTCGAAAAAAAAAAAGTTTAACCAGACCACTGAGCTGATTAACAACTCTCCTAGGGCTGGCCCCAAGGATAAGATGTTTTTACGTGGCTAGGAACCAATTGGTCACCTACCTACGTGACCTACAGCTCATTGTGGAATCCGAACCACATTATATCGAGAAATTAATTTCTATAGCCAGAAAAACATTCCTCTGATTCCGCGTTGGCCGAGCCGAGAATCGAACTTCGGACCACCGTATTGGTGGCCGAGAGCGAAAACCACTCGTCCAACGAGGAACTATAATCTGAGATACTCGAGCTTATGTGATCTCATCATTCAAAGAGAATTTACGGACGTAAAATATGATAATATTTTTTTTAAAGTACAAAGTCCACTCAGTACCGAACCTTTCGATTAAAACTCGGCGCGTTCATACATCCTACCTAAAACCGAGGGGCAGATTTAGAGCCCCACTGAACGCAGCCACCAAGCATTTTACCTTACCAGATTCAGACCCACTGAACGCAGCCCTCAACGACTTTTAACCTTGACAGATTTAGAGCCCCACTGAACGCGGCTCCCAAGGACTGTTACCTTACCAGATTTAGAGCCACTGAACGCGGCTCCCAAGAACTTATACCCTACCAGATTTAAAAGCCCCACTGAACGCAGCCACCAAGGATTTTACCGTACCAGATTTAGACCCACTGAACGCAACCCCCAAAGGACTTTTTACCTTACCAGATTTAGAGCCCCACTGAACGCAGCCACCAAGGATTTTACTTTACCAGATTTAGAACCCCACTGAACGCAGCCACCAAGGAGTTTACCTTACCAGATTTAGAGCCACTGAACCCGGCTCCAAAGGATTTTAACTTACCAGATTTAGAGCCCCACTGAACGTGGCTCCCAAGGACTTTTACCTTACCAGATTTAGAACCACTGAACGCGACCCCCAAAGACTTATACCTTACCAGATTTAAGAGCCATTGAACGCAGCCCCCAAAGACTTATACCTTACCAGATTTAAGAGCCACTGAACGCAGCCCCCAAAGGACTTTTACCTTACCAGATTTAGAGCCATTGAACGCGGCCACCCCAAGACTGACGTTACCAGCAAAGAGGAAAATATTATGACGATCGTAAACCGGGAGCAAGCGTCTGATTTCAAACGTGAAACCTTAGCCGTGGAGTTTTACGTCTCGTGACGAGACGAAAAAACGTCGCCGGCCAGAATAAAAAAAGGAGGGGAGAATGAAAAGTTATATAAAAGGAGGAAAGAACGGCGAGTGTGTCACAGGATATTAAACGATGTGTTCCTTAATATCTTCCTCCCGGAGTCGACTTGCTCCAAAAAAAAGAGAAAAAATAAAGAAGGGGAGAGAGAGAGAGAGAGAGAGAGAGAGAGAGAGAGAGAGAGAGAGAGAGAGAGAGAGAGGTGTACGACATACGATAACTTACGCTGCAGACAATATCTCAGGCTGCAGACAAGAGAGAGAGAGAGAGAGAGAGAGAGAGAGAGAGAGAGAGAGAGAGAGAGAGAGAGAGAGAGAGACTTTGGCGACCAAGAATACGTTAGGCTGTAGACCAAGAGAGAGAGAGAGAGAGAGAGAGAGAGAGAGAGAGAGAGAGAGAGAGAGAGATTTCGGAGCTAGCAATATCTTACGCTACAGACAAGAGAGAGAGAGAGAGAGAGAGAGAGAGAGAGAGAGAGAGAGAAGAAATTCTCTCTTAACTTTTGAAAAACATTTCGCTGGAGAAGTCTTGCGGATAGCATTCTGTTACCAGAGAGAGAGAGAGAGAGAGAGAGAGAGAGAGACTTTGGCGACCAACAATACGTTAGGCTGTAGACCGAGAGAGAGAGAGAGAGAGAGAGAGAGAAAGAATTCTCTCCTAATTTTTGTAAAACTTTTCTCTGGAGGAGAAATCTTGCGGATAGCATTCTGTTACCAGTGAGAGAGAGAGAGAGAGAGAGAGAGAGAGAGAGAGAGAGAGAGAGAGAGAGAGAGAGATTGGCCCGGGACGCTCTGCTTTAACTTAAGGTCGTAAAGAAAACGGAAATTATTTCGCCAAATTCCGAGTCACAGGATCTTATTGTTTTATGCCTGATCACTCCGATGTCCAGTATGTTTCATAACTAACGTTCACAGTTCCTAAATTATCGTTCAAGCAAAACGCATCTCAATAAAAGAACCGAATAAAACAATTAAATATCTAACGCTGAAAAATTAAGTGAAAAGTAAAACGGGCAAATATAGAAATATGAAAATAAATAGTACTTTAATTATAAAATGCATTGCCAGAGACATTCGTCAAGTGGAAAAAATACAATTAAAAAATGCTGTAAAATTGAATAAATAATAAAATCAACAAATGAAAATATATGGAAATGAACAGTCATCCTTTTAATTACAATGTCAAGAGTCATTAAACGGGAAATTGAAAATTCATAGTGAAGAGTAAACTTATTTTTTAACTATGTAACACAGCAGGATATCAGTCGATGTACTAAAAGTAAATAAACGAATAAATAAATAATAGTGAAAGAGAGCAAGATTCCTAAAGAGAAAATTAATCGCCACAGAAGACCAACCAATGGAAAAACTATTAATCAAAATAAAAACAAATAAAATTTTGCTCCTTAAAAAAATAGCACACCTCACAGAAAACCAGACGACAAAAGCTGCCAGAGAAAGATGACATAAAAACCAAAAACACCAAATAATTCCTAAACATTAACTCGCCTCCCAAACACCCTACTAGAACTCTCTCTCTCTCTCTCTCTCTCTCTCTCTTTGATAAGACAAATTCAAGGACGAACATTGACGCAGAATGTTGCAGAAGGGATCCTGGAGGTACTGACAGCCATTGAAAGGACTTCGGGGGCAGAACTAAACAGTAGTAGTTTGTTAGTTTTTGTTTGCGTGTTTGTTTGTATCGTGTTCTTACGTTGCATGGAACCAGTGGTTATTCAGCAACGGAACCAACGGCTTTCTACGTGCTTCTGAACCACGACGAGAGTGAACTTCTATCACCAGAAATACTACACATCTCTATCACACCTCAATGGAATGGCCGATCTCGAACTCGCGGCCACTGAGGTGGTACGCCAACACCATACCGACCATGCCACTGAGGCGTTTAGGAGTCCAAACTTTGGACTTTGCTGTACACATGCCTTTTGTGAAATAATCCAAAGAGCTTCGTACGTAACCATATGCACGTTTGTAATCAGGTAGCTTTTGGTATCTACAAGCGTGCAAGCACGTACATATACATGCCACCAACACAACACATATACACGCATACACATACATACATGTTTGTGTATTTTTTTTCAGGCAGTTCCTGAAATGCCTGGTTGGTTTTGCTATCTACATGTAACATAATATATATATATATATATATATATATATATATATATATATATATATATATATATATATATAGTATATATATACATGTATATATATTTCATTTCAAATCCGGAAAAAGGTATAAAACCTTGTGATTTTAAATCCGGAAAAAGGTATAAAACCTTGTGATTTTAAAACAGGAAAAAGGTATAAACCTTGTGATTTTAAATCAAGAAAAAGGTTTAAAACCTTGTGATTCTAAATCAGGAAAAAGGTATAAAATCTTGGGATTTTAAATCAGGAAAAGGTTTAAAACCTTGTGATTCTAAATCAGGAAAAGGTTTAAAACCTTGTGATTCTAAAACAGGAAAAAGGTTTAAAACCTTGTGATTTTAAATCAGGAAAAAGGTATATAAAACCTTGTGATATTAAATCCGGAAAAAGGTTTAAAACCTTGTGATTCTAAAACAGGAAAAAGGTTTAGAACCTTGTGATTTTAAATCCGGAAAAAGGTATAAAACCTTGTGCTTTTAAATCTGGAAAAAGGTTTAAAACTATGTGATTCTAAATCAGGAAAAAGGTTTAAAACCTTGTGATTTTAAATCCGGAAAAAGGTATAAAACCTTGTGATATTAAATCCGGAAAAAGGTTTAAAACCTTGTGATTCTAAATCAGGAAAAAGGTGTAAAACCTTGTGATTCTAAATCAGGAAAAAGGTATAAAACCTTGTGATTTTAAATCTGGAAAAAGGTTTAAAACTTTGTGATTCTAAATCAGGAAAAATGTTTAAAACGTTGTGATTCTAAATCAGGAAAAATGTATAAAACCTTGTGATTCTAAATCAGGAAAACGGTTTAAAACGTTGTGATTCTAAATAAGGAAAACGGTTTAAAAACCTTGTGATTCTAAATCAGGAAAAAGGTTTAAAACCTTGTGATTTTAAATCAGGAAAAAGGTTTAAAACCTTGTGATTTGAAATCAGGAAAAAGGTACAAAACCTTGTGATTTTAAGTCCGGAAAAAGGTTTAAAACCTTGTGATTTTAAAACAGGAAAAAGGTTTAAAACCTTGTGATTCTAAATCAGGAAAAAGGTTTAAAACCTTGTGATTCTAAATCTGGAAAAAGGTTTAAAACCTTGTGATTCTAAATCAGGAAAAAGGTATAAAATCTTGTAATTTTATATCAGGAAAAAGGTTTAAAACCTTGTGATTCTAAATCAGGAAAAAGGTTTAAAACCTTATGATTCTAAATCAGGAAAAATGTTTAAAACCTTGTGATTTTAAATCAGGAAATAGGTTTAAAACCTTGTGATTCTAAATCAGGAAAAAGGTTTAGAACCTTGTGATTCTAAATCAGGAAAAAGGTTTAAAAACTTGTGATTCTAAATCAGGAAAAGGGTATGAAAGCTTGGGATTCTAAGTCAGGAAAAGATTTAAAACCTTGTGATTCTAAATCAGGAAAAAGGTTTAACACATTGTGATTCTAAATCAGGAAAAAGGTTTAACACATTGTGATTCTAAATCAGGAAAAAGGTTTAGAACCTTGTGATTCTAAGTCAAGAAAATGTTTAAAACCTTATGATTCTAAATCAGGAAAAAGATTTAAAAACTTGTGATTCTAAATCAGGAAAACGGTTTCAAACCTTGTGATTCTAAATCAGGAAAAAGGTTTAAAACCTTGTGATTTTAAATCAGGAAAAAGGTTTAAAACCTTGTGATTTTAAATCAGGAAAAAGGTATAAAACCTTGTGCTTTTAAATCTGGAAAAAGGTATAAAACCTTGTGATTTTAAAACAGGAAAAAGGTTTAAAACCTTGTGATTCTAAATCAGGAAAAAGGTTTAAAACCTTGTGATTCTAAATCTGGAAAAAGGTATAAAATCTTTGTAATTTTATATCAGGGAAAAAAGGAAAAGGTTTAAAACCTTGTGATTCTAAATCAGGAAAAAGGTTTAAAACCTTATGATTCTAAATCAGGAAAAAGGTTTAAAACCTTGTGAATTTAAATCAGGAAATAGGTTTAAAACCTTGTGATTCTAAATCAGGAAAAAGGTTTAGAACCTTGTGATTCTAAATCAGGAAAAAGGTTTAAAACCTTGTGATTCTAAATCAAGAAAAAGGTATGAAAGCTTGGGATTCTAAGTCAGGAAAAGATTTAAAACCTTGTGATTCTAAATCAGGAAAAAGGTTTAACACATTGTGATTCTAAATCAGGAAAAAGGTTTAGAACCTTGTGATTCTAAGTCAAGAAAAGGTTTAAAATCTTATGATTCTAAATCAGGAAAAAGATTTAAAAACTTGTGATTCTAAATCAGGAAACCGGTTTCAAACCTTGTGATTCTAAATCAGGAAAACGGTTTAAAACCTTGTGATTCTAAATCAGGAAAAAGGTTTAAAACCTTGTGATTCTAAATCAGGAAAAACTTTTAAAACCTTGTGATTCTAAATCAGGAAAACGGTTTAAAACCTTGTGATTCTAAATCAGGAAAAAGGTTTAAAACGTTGTGATTTTAAATCAGGAAAAAGGTTTTGCAAAACCTTGTGAGTTTCTAAATCAGAAAGAAAAGGTTTACAAACCTTGTGATTCTAAAACAGGGAAAAGGTTTAAAAACCTTGTTTGATTTCTACAATCAGGAAAAAGGTATAAAAGCTTGAGATTTTAAATCGGGAAAAAGGGTAAAAACCTTGTGATTCTACATCAGGAAAAAGGTTTGAAAACTTGGGATTCTAAATCAGGAAAAAAGGTTTAAAACCTTGTGATTTTAAATCAGGAAAAAGGTTTAAAACCTTGTGATTCTAAATCAGGAAAAAGGTATAAAACCTTGTGATTCTAAATCAGTATAAAGGTTTAAAACCTTGTGATTCTAAATCAGGAAAAAGGTATAAAACCTTGTGATTCTAAATCAGAAAAAAGTTTAAACCCTTGTGATTCTAAATCAGGAAAAGGTTTAAAACCTTGTGATTCTAAATCAGGAAAAAGGTTTAAAACCTTGTGATTCTAACTCAGGAAAAAGGTATAAAACCTTGTGATTCTAAATCAGGAAAAAGGTATAAAACCTTGTGATTCTAAATCAGGAAAAAGGTTTAAAACCTTGTGATTCTAAATCAAGAAAAAGGTATAAAACCTTGTGATTCTAAATCAGGAAAAAGGTTTAAAACCTTGTGATTCTAAATCAGGAAAAAGGTATAAAACCTTGTGATTCTAAATCAGGAAAAAGGTGTAAAACCTTGTGATTCTAAATCTGGAAAAAGGTTTAAAACCTTGTGATTCTAAATCAGGAAAAAGGTTTAGAACCTTGTGATTCTAAGTCAGGAAAAGGTTTAGAACCTTGTGATTCTAAGTCAGGAAAAGGTTTAAAACCTTGTGATTCTAAATCAGGAAAAAGGTTTAAAGCATTGTGATTCTAAATCAGGAAAAAGGTATAAAACCTTGTGATTTTAAATCAGGAAAAATGTTTAAAACCTTGTGATTCTAAATCAGGAAAAGGGTTTAGAACCTTGTGATTCTAAATCAGGAAAAAGGTTTAAAACTTTGTGATTTTAAATCCGGAAAAAGGTTTAGAACCTTGTGATTCTAAGTCAGGGAAAGGTTTAAAACCTTGTGATTCTAAATCAGGAAAAAGATTTAAAACCTTGTGATTCTAAATCAGGAAAACGGTTTAAAACCTTGTGATTCTAAATCCGGAAAAAGGTTTAAAACCTTGTGATTCTAAATCAGGAAAAAGGTATAAAAGCTTGAGATTTTAAATCGGGAAAAAGGGTAAAAACCTTGTGATTCTACATCAGGAAAAAGGTTTGAAAACTTGGGATTCTAAATCAGGAAAAAAGGTTTAAAACCTTGTGATTTTAAATCAGGAAAAAGGTTTAAAACCTTGTGATTCTAAATCAGGAAAAAGGTATAAACCTTGTGATTCTAAATCAGTATAAGGTTTAAAAGCCTTGTGATTCTAAATCAGGAAAAAGGTATAAAAAAAAAACCTTGTGATTCTAAATCAGTATAAAGGTTTAAACCTGTGATTCTAAATCAGGGAAAAGGTTTTTAAAACCTTGTGATTCTAAATCAGGAAAAAGGTTTAAAACCTTGTGATTCTAACTCAGGAAAAATAGGTATAAAACCTTGTGATTTTTTAAATCAGGAAAAAGGTATAAAAACCTTGTGACCTTCTAAATCAGGAAAAAGGCTTCCTTTAAAAAACCTTGTGATTCTAAATCAAGAAAAAGGTATAAAACAAAACCTTCCGTGATTCTAAATCAAAAATTTAGGTTTAAAAAACTAATTAAAACCTTGTGATTCTAACAAATCAGGAAAAATGTATAAAACCTTGTGATTGTCTAAATCAGGAGGAAAGGTGTAAAACCTTGTGATTCTAAATCTGGAAAAAGGTTTAAAACCTTGTGATTCTAAATCAGGAAAAAGGTTTAGAACCTTGTGATTCTAAGTCAGGAAAAGGTTTAGAACCTTGTGATTCTAAGTCAGGAAAAGGTTTAAAACCTTGTGATTCTAAATCAGGAAAAAGGTTTAAAGCAGTTGTGATTGCTAAATCAGGAAAAAGGTATAAAACCTTGTGATTTTAAATCAGGAAAAATGTTTAAAAAACCTTGTGATTCTAAATCAGGAAAAAGGGGTTTAGAAACCTTGTTGATTCTAAATCAGGAAAAAGGCTTAAAACTTTGTGATTTTAAATCCGGAAAAAGGTTTAGAACCTTGTGATTCTAAGTCAGGGAAAGGTTTTAAAAACCTGATTACCTTCTAAATCAGGAAAACAAAAGATTTAAAACCGTTGTGATTCTAAATCAGGAAAACGGTTTAAAACCTTGTGATTCTAAATCCGGATAAAGGTTTAAAACCTTGTGATTTTAAATCAGGAAAAAGGTTTAAAACCTTGTGATTTTAAATCAGGAAAAAGGTTTAAAACCTTGTGATTCTGAATCAGGAAAAAGGTTTAAAACCTTGTGATTCTAAATCTGCAAATAGGTATAAAAGCTCGGGATTTTAAATCGGGAAAAAGGTTTAAAACCTTGTGATTCTAAATCAGGAAAACGGTTTAAAACCTTGTGATTCTAAATCAGGAAAAAGGTTTAAAACCTTGTGATTTAAATCACGAAAAAGGTTTAAAACCTTGTGATTCTAAATCAGGAGAAAGGTATAAAATCTTGTGATTCTAAATCAGGAAAAAGGTTTAAAACCTTGTGATTCTAAATCAGGAAAACGGTATAAAACTTTGTGATTCTAAATCAGGAAAAAGGTTTAAAACCTTGTGATTCTAAATCAGGAAAAGGTATAAAATCTTGTGATACTAAATCAGGAAAATGGTTTAAAAACTTGTGATTCTAAATCAGGAAAAAGATATAAAACCTTGTGATTCTAAATCTGGAAAAAAGTTTAAAACCTTGTGATTCTAAATCAGGAAAAAGGTTTAAAAAACATTTTAAAAACCTTGTGATTCTAAATCAGGACGGTATAAAACTTGGTTAATTCCTAAATCCATACCGGTCAAACCTGATTTCTAATTCCAGGGCAAAAAGGTAAAATAAAGCTTGGGAATTTTTATCGGGAAAAAGGTTTAAAACTTTGGTGGTTTCTAAATCAAAAAAAATAAAATGGTTTTAAAAAAACCTTGTGATTCTAAATCAGGAAAACGGTTTTCCAAACCTTTGGGTATCAGGAAAAAAGAAAAATTTTAAAAAAAACCTTGTTGATTCCCTAAATCAAGGGAAAAAGGTAAAAAACCTTGATTCTAAATCAGGAAAAAAAAAAGTTTAAAAAACCCTTGTGATTCTAAATAAGGAAAGTTTTAAACAAACCTTGTGTTCGGAAATCAAATAAAAAAAGGTAATTTTCAAAAAGGCCTTGGGAATTTTAAATTCGGGAAAAAAGGTGACTTGGTTCTAAATCAAGGGAAAAATTTTTAGGCACCTTGTGGTTCTAATTTCAGGAAAACAAAAAATAAAACCTTGTGATTTTAAATCGGAAAAAGGAGGTTTAAAAATCCTTGGATTCTTTAAAAAATTCCAAAGGAAAAAGGTAATTAAAACCTTGTTGATTCTAAATCGGAGGTTTAAAAAACCTTGGGTGATTTCTAAAAATCAGGAAAAAGGTAAAAACCCTTGTGGATTCTAAATCAGGAAAAAACCGGTTTTAAAAAAAAACTTGTTATTCCTTAAATCAGGAAAAGGTATAAAACCTTGTGATTCTAATCAAGGAAAAGTTTTAAAACCTTGTGATTCTAAATCAGGCAAAAAAAGGTTTAAAAACCCTGTGATTTTAAATCAGGAAAAAAGGTTTTAACACCTTGTGATTCTAAATCAGAAAAGGTTTAAACCTTGTGATTCTAAATCAGGAAAAAGGTTTAAAACCTTGTGATTTTAAATCAGGAAAAAGGTTTAAAAGCCTTGTGATTCTAAATCAGCAAAAAGGTTTAAAAAACTTGTGGATTCTAAATCAAAAAGGCAGGTTTAAAAACCTTTGTGATTTTAAAAAAAATCAGAGGTTTAAAAACTTGTTATTTTAAATCAGGAAAAAAGGTTTTAAAACCTTGTTATTCTAAATCAGGAAAAAAGGTTTAAAACCGTGTAAAAAGGTTTCTATTCTAAATCAGGAAAAAGGTTTAAAAATTTAAAACCTTGTGATTCTATCAAAAAGGGATCGGAAAAAAACAAAAATTTTTTGTTTAAAGGGGAACCTTGTGTTCTAAATCCAAGGAAAAAAGGTAAATCGATGGAAAGGGAAAAAGGTTTTATCTTGTGATTCTAAATGGAGGAAAAAGGTTTAAAACCTTGTGACTAAATTCAAAATGGAAAAAGGGTAATAAAAACTTGTTGGGATTTTTAAATCGGAAAAAGGTTTAAAACCTTGTGATTTCCCTAAAATCCAGGAAAAAGGTTTAAAAACCTTGTGATTCTAAATCAGGCAAAAAGGTTTAAAAATTTAAAACCTTGTGGATTCTAAATTCAGGAAAAAGGTTTAAAACCTTGTGATTCTAAATCAGGAAACGGGTTTAACCTTTGTGGAATGGCTTAAAATTTCACCAGGAAAAAGGTTTTTAAAAAAAAACCTTGTTGATTTCCCTAAAATTTCCCTGAGGTTAAAAAAAACCTTGTGAAATCAGAAAAATCCAGGTTTAAACCGGTTTTAAAAAATTTGGTGAAAATTCTTAAATCACAAAAAGAGATTTAAAAAACCTTGGTGATTTCTAAAATCAGGAAAAAAAAATTTAAAAAGGTTTTAAAACCTTGTGATTTTCCTGATTTTAAATCAGCGGTTTAAAAAAAAAAAAGGTTTAAAACCTTGTTTAAAATTTTAACCTTGGTGATTTTAAATCAGGAAAAACCGTTTTTAAAAAAACCTTGTGATTCTAAATCAGGAAAAAGGTTTAAAACCTTGTGATTCTAAATCAGGAGGTTTAAAACCTTGTGATTCTAAACCTTGGTTTGAAAAATTGTGTCAGGAAAAAAGTTTAAAACCTTGTTTATTTTTTAAATCAAGGGAGGAAAAGGTTTAAAAAAAAGCTTGTGATTCTAAATCATGAAAGGTTTAAAACCTTGTGGATCTTTAGAAAAAATCCGAAATGGTATTAAAAGCTTGGGATTTTAAATCGGAAAAGGTTAAAAAACTGTGGATTCTAATTTCAGGAAAAAAGGTTTAAAACCCTTGTTGATTCTAAATCAGGAAAAGGGTTATTAAAACCTTGTGGTTTTAAATCAGGAAAAAGGTTTAAAACCTTGTGTATTCTAAAATCAAGGAAAAAGGTATTAAAACCTTTTGATTCTAAATCAGGAAAAATGTTAAACCTTGTTTTGAATTCTAAATCAGGGAAAAAGGTAATTTAAAACGCCTTGTTGCTTCTAAATCAGGAACGGGTTTTACAAACTTGTGGATTCTAAATCAGAAGGAAAAAGGTATTTAAAACCTGTGTTCTAAATCAGGAAAAAGGTTTAAAACCTGTGAATTCTAAATCCGGAAAAAGGTTTAAAAACCTTGTGGATTTTTAAATTTCAGGAAAACCCGTTTTAAAACCGGTGATTTCTAAATCAGGAAAAATGGTTTAAAAAACCTTGTGATTTCTAAATCGGAAAAAGGTTTAAAAAACCTTGGTATTTTAAATTTCAGGAAAAGGTTAAAAGCTTGTGATTTTCAAAATCAGGAAAAGGGTTTAAAACCTTGTGATTCTTTAAACAGGAAAAAGGTTTAAAACCTTGTTGATTTTAAATCAGGAAAAGGTTTAAACCCTGTGGGATTTAAAATCCAGGAAAAAGGTTTTAAAACCTTGTGATTCTAAATCAGGAAAAGGTTTTAAAAAACCTGTGGTTCTTTAAAATCCATGAAAAATTGTTTTAGCAACTTGTTTGAAATTCTAAATCAAAAAGGAATAAGTTTAAAATCCTTGTGATTCTAAATTCAGGAAAAAGGGTTTAAAAACTTGTGGATTCTTTAAAATCCGGAAATTGGTTTAAAACCTTGTGATTCTAAATCAAGGAAAAAGGTTTAAAACCTTGTGATTTTACAATCATGAAAAAGGTAATTTAAAACCCTTGTTGATCCTAAATCAGGAAAAAAGTTGTTAAACTTGCGATTCTAAAATCAGGAAAAAGATTTAAAACCTTGTGGATTCTAAATCATAAAATGGTTTTGAAAACCTTGTGATTCGAAAAGCAGGAAAAAGGTTTTAAAACCTTGTGATTCTAAATCAGGGGAAAAAGGTATAAAGCTTGAGATTTTAAATAAGGAAAAGGTATAACTACTTTGGTGATTCTTTTTTTTTTAAAACAGGAAAAAGGTTAAAACCTTGTGATTCTAAAATCAGGAAAAAGATTTAAAACCTTGTGATTCTAAAAGCAGGAAAAAGGTTTAAAAACCTGTTGATTCTAAATCAGATAAAAACTTCGGTAAACAAAAGCTTTTGAGATTTTAAATGAAGGAAAAGGTATAAAAACCTTGACGATTACACGAACGAAGTTGCCATGATGACCATGGACTTAGGTCATAAAGACGAAAGTATATACTTAGTATCTCAACTTTATATAATATATATATATAATATATATATTTTTTTTTATATATAATATAGATATATATATTATAAAAAATATATATATAAAATATACTAATATATATTATATATATATATAGATATAAATATTACTATAATATATAATATATATATATATATATTATATATGATATTTATAATATATATTAGCGTGATTCGATACAGTTTTTTTGAATATGCCTTTCCGTGATAGTCTGAAGTCCGTGAAACCGTGTAACAAAACAAGTCAACCGCCAAAGACGTTACAAGTTGGCGTGTATTGGCAAGTTAGGCAGTTCAAAAGAGTGCCACGCATCTCTATATCCCTTCTTGATTGCCCCCTGTGTCTAAGGAGCCAGAATAACCAATCAGCTTCACTTGCATAACGAAATGCTGGTGTGTAGGGGCCATTTGAATCTTGCTTTCTTTCACTTTTATTTCTTTATTTATTCATTTGTTTTGGCACATAGACTGATTTCCTTCTGTGTTTTATAGTTTGTTAAAAGTTTTATATATATATATATAATATATATTATATATATATATATATATATATATATATATATATATTATATAGCCTATACATATATATTAGTACTAATAGCAATTAGTACGTACATCCAAAGAGGTATTATATATATAGAAGGATTTAAACTGAAAATCCGCCCCAGTAAAAACGGAACACTTGCAACAAAACAAAATCCCCCCCCCCCCCCCCCCCCCCCCCCTCCACCAAATACCGCTGCATAACTCACGCGTAGCTAACACCTCAGACAGGTACGTATACCGCCAGAGGTCACGACCTTTCATATCGGGTCAGCCTGACCTCGAAAACAAGCGAAGGCAAAAATGAAAATAGAAAGACAGAGATAAAGACTTATCTTTTTCGGGAGACGAGCGTTGGGAGGAATATTGAAATAGAATTGAATATAGAGTTCAGGACAAAGGCCACAAGCTGGGACCCACGAGGTCATTCAGCGCTGGCAAGGAAACAATAATTGTCAGGAAAGGGTGGATAGCGAGATGGAAGAAATAGAATAAGAACGGAAGTACAGTAAAAGGAACGATAGGGGTTGCAGCTAGGGGCCGAAGAGACGCTGCAAAGAGAGTTTAGTAATGCCTACAGTGCATCGCGTGAGGCGCGCTGACGGCACTAATCACCTACGAGAACGAATGTTAAGGTTCCATAAAAAAAAAATATTAATTAAAATATTTAACATTTTAAAAACTCAGAACAGTAATAAAGTTCCGTTAAAAAATAAATATCAAAATATTTAACATTTAAAAGACTCAGAATAGTCATTTTTCACTTATCTTTTGAAAGTCTGATAGGATGAACGCCTTTGAAAAATAATTTTAATATAATGAAATATTCATTATCAAAAGACACACCACAGTTTACATTATCACTACTCTGAAATCCAGGAGAAATCTTTGTGTGTACGTAAAGCTAAGGCTTGGGATGAAATACTGTTTGTTTGTTTGTTTGTATGGTGCTTTTAAGTTGCACAGAACCAGTGGTTATTCAGCAACGGGACCAACGGCTTTACTTGTCTTCCGAACCACGTCGAGAGTGAACTTCAATCACCAGAAATTCACATCTCTAACCCTTCAGTGGAATGCCTGAGAATCGAACTCGCGGCCACCGAGGTGGTGCTCCAATACCATACCGACCACGCCACTGTGGCGCTGAAATATTGTTTGCGCAATCCCGCTAACAAACAAACATTAAAACAAACTGCACCAAAAGATATAGGCCTATTGTTAGAGGCAATGAATAAGACCGAATACTGTCTCCATTGAAAAAAAAAAACAAAAAAACAGATAAGTAGGCCTATTCATGATCGATATCTCTCAAACATAGGCCTAGTCATTATCGATATCTCTCAAACGTAGGCCTAGTCACTATCGATATCTCTCAAACGTAGGCCTAGTCACTATCGGTATCTCTCAAACGTAGGTCTAGTCCTCATCGATATCTCTAAAACGTAGGCCTAGTCATTTTCGATATCTCTCAAATGTAGGCCTAGTCTTTATCGATATCTCTCAAATGTAGGCCTAGTCTTTATCGATATCTCTCAAATGAATAGGTCAGCTTAGCCTATCATGAGGACGAACGAAGTCTCTCATTTTCAATAAAATCACTTCATCTTAAACTTTCATTTAATATTTTTGGATGTAGGCTGAATTAACAGCTTTCAACTCCGACGAGTTAATGTAAATATACTTCTGAGCTACTTAAAGGGCGCTGTTATTCTATACACAACTTCAGTAACGGATATATTTTGGCTTAAAAAAAAAAGCATAGCTTTTCATAAACAAACAAACGAAAATGCAAAACAATTAGCGTAGTGGTTTTTGGACAGGACAACAAACCGCCCATTTGCATTTTGACTCCACGATGAATTACAATCATTTCGGTCATCTATGACATTTTTTTCTTTTCACTTCTCCATTAAATGCTACTACTGCTGTGGTCATGAAACTGCGGTTCCAAGAGCGGAACTCAAAAAGGGAATAGGTTGGCATTTGCAATTAAAAATGATGGCAGTCCTTCATTGCTCTTAAAACGTCAGAGAGCTTTATTGACATAAACAGCTAAAGAAAAAAGAAAAAAAAATGTAATGATACATTTTGCGGACAGCTATAAACATCACGACCTATATTGACGATGAAAGTGTCTCGCTTTAATCGCAATTCTCTCTTCTTCTTTTTTTTTTTTAATGCAGGAAACCCAAAATTCGTTTTCGTAAATTGCACGAAACCCGTTCGTAACTGACTAAAAAAAAAAAAAGTAATGCTACATTTTGGGAACAATTATAAACTTTACGACTTACATTGACGATATAAGTGTCTCACTTTAATCGCATTTTTTTTTTTTTACCAATGCAGAAAAACCAAAATTAGTTTTCATAAATTGCACGAAACCCGTTCGTAACTGACTAAAACAAAAATTAATGATACATTTTCGGGACAACTATAAACTTTACGACCTATATTGACGATAAAAGTGTCTCGCTTTAATCGCAATTCTTATTTTTTTAATGCAGAAAAACCAAAATGTTTTCGTAAATTGCACGAAACACGTTCGTAACTGACTTAAAAAAAAAAGTAATGATACATTTTGGGAGCAACTATAAACTTCACGACCTACATTGACGGTAAAAGTGACTCACTATAATCAAATTTTTTATTATTTTTAATGCAGAAAAACCAAAATTTATGTTCGTATATTGCACGAAACCTGTTCTAACTGACGATAAAGAAATATACGTTAATGCACCAGAAATCATAATTCTATTTCCAAAATGAAGTAGGCTTGTATTTCATTCGCATATTTCATAAATTTCGCACAAAGTACCAAAGTGCGGCGCATTTGCAAATAAAGGGGAAATACTTACTTTCCCCTACTTCTCTCTCAAAGCGAGCTTAATGTGCATATAAACATGGATGTTAAAATATTTATTGGCGAGGGAAATATACTTCCAGCCCCAAATAATTTCATTTACATACCAGTAATGTAGCTAGCTACCCTAAACCAACTTTTTCAACTTTGAAATTATAGTTTTTCATAGCTGATGACTTCATTTCGAGGGCTTATGATGAAATATAAAATTTGCTTGTTAGTATGGTGTTTTTACGTTGCACAGAACCAGTGGTTATTCAGCAACGGGACTAACAACCGCTTTACGTGACTTCCGAACCACGTCGAGAGTGAACTTCTATCACCAGAAATACAAATCTCTAACTGCTGACTGGCGTGTCCAAGAATCGAACTCGCGGCCACCGAGGTGACAGGCAACGACCATACCAACCACGCCAAAATGGTGTATTTGCATATGTTATATTATACTGCGTACGCTGTATGCGTGAATTTTAAGTGTGAATTTTAACGAGTTCGTACGCATACTACTAAAGTATATTTTTCAACATAAAACCTAAGTTCTAACAAAAAATGGGGGGAGGGGGGATTAAATCTTAAATACAAATAATTACCTGTGAAAAAATAAAGTTTACAATATCTTTGTAGACCTGCATGACCTGAAGTGACCAGAAAATGAATAAAAGTGCCGTTTTATTTTTTTTATTACGAGAAACGCCAATGACGTTATACGGAAACGTCTCAATCACAGAGAGAGAGAGAGAGAGAGAGAGAGAGAGAGAGAGAGAGAGAGAGAGAGAGAGAGAGAGAGAGTTTACAATGCCCACCTAGGGAAATCATTCCTAGCATAAATTATCGTTGGTTGGCTTACGAAAAAATACAAAAGTTGCCTGTTAGTTATTATTGCAGCAAAATTAATCTTTACTCATCTAAGGCTATTATAATGCTTATATCAAAATGTAAGATATTACAGTAAATCTCCCTGCTTGTAATAAGTTACTAAACTGTCATAGAACGTCTTTGTTTACATAACAATCCTTGGGAAACAGGAGACCACGCAATAAAGTACGTCAACTTTGGTTACCCGGGTACGATAACGACCTTCACAGTCACTGAATTGCATATGGCGCTACATTGCCAGGCCTATAAGTGGTCGGATTATTTCGTCGCGTTCAATCACCATCGTAAAGACAACTTGCTTACGGTACGCCTGGCCGTGTTATTCAGTGCACAACGAAGAAAAGACAGTAGGCTACGCCTAGCCGTTATAAAGTAAACGATGAAAAAATAATACGAGTGAATAATTTTCGTACCGTAACGATCAGCAAATGGCTGACGATCCTGGATATAGGCTGCTCTTCGCTTTGGTAAGTACGCAATTTTTACAGGTGTAGGTGTAGATATCACGCAATCTTTTAAGGTGTTGGTTTAGATATTTTATTTATATTTCATTATTACATCATTAAATTTGCATGATGCGATTTTTTACAATATTAAGTAATAAATATTGGGAATAACTTGGCGCACGGACTGCGAGGAACGTTCCTAACTTCCTATGATTTCTCAGCCACTAGGGCTTGGGGCGTCCATATTATTACGCCGCGTATAGTTCTAACCTCCGGGGGGGGGGGGGGGGGGCAGTTGATTACAGTCGACCCCCCCCCCTCTTTAAAAAATAACGGTGAATTCTTAATAAGCAACCCAAATGCTATAGGAAACTAATTTTCAACGAAATACACAACACGGAGTCATTATCTAGATGCAGTGTCCCTCTGAAAGGCAGTCACCGAATGTTGTCAGTTAGTTTATTTTTTCTTTTTTATTTTTTACCCATTGCTATTGTAGGTTACGGTACGTTATCACGTTAAGTTCTTCTTTCAAGCTTGACCGTTAAGTACGGACTATGCAATACTATATAACTTGATTACTGTACGATTATGATTTAAATTTACGATCTGAACTCACCATACCTTGACAAGTCATGGACGCCATTGCAGCTCTTACGAGACCACCTTCATTTTCGGCCGCTTCATTTTCCCCTCACGAATGTAACCTTCTTCGTCTAAAGTGTTGTACCGCGATTAAAATGGATGCAAAGATGCGTGCCGGTATGAAAACACTTATAAATAAGTTACTGATTAAGCGTCGACGTGCACGAACGTCATCTTGGCAGAGCCGATGTGAACGTTTGTCGGACGCCATATGTAGCAGTTGCCGTTCGTTCAATATTCGACATTTCTGTTGAACCACTTAAGCTGGGTTTGAGTAATGACGTACTTTCTGACGTATTATTTTAATCATATTTTAAAAATCCTGAACGCTGGCACTACTTAATCATATTATATTTTATTTTATTTATTTTTGGCCAATTTTTGTGAGCAGATAAGTTACTCATTTGAATTTGCAACTTGCCAACACCGAATACCGCGTTCCAACCTTCGCTTCGGCGAGAATTGTCGTTAGAAATAAAGTTATTTAAAACTAAGTTTATTTCAAGTTTATTTTTATATATATTGCCACTGACATTTTATTTTTCACAAGTATAACCACGATGGCTACTTTATAAAGCTAAATCGTTACATTTCCTGTTTGAAGTAGAAATGCTTTCACCACATAAAAATGTCACTGTTAATATATAACAAACATTAGTACGTGTTGTATGAAGTGCTATATTATACCAAAATCACGTCGTTATTTGCCCTATCCTAAATTGTCCTTGGAATTCACAGAGACCGTTAAATGTGCGTCATATGTGTCAAACAGAACTGGAGATGGTGAAGTATACAGACAGCTAGAAAACAATAGGCCTATGCCCAGATATATCGTTGCCCAAGTTCACATACTTTGTAAACTATTATAAATTAGGGTTTCATTGTCAGTTAGTGTTGCAAGGCACTGCAAATTAAGGTTCCAAGAACTTACTGGAGTGCTTGCAAGATTGAATTGAATGTGTTTGCGAAATCGAAGTACGTTGCTGAATGGCCATGCAACGTAAAAGCACCATACAAACAAACAAACCGTAGCAAAGCCTTCGTTGTTGGTGAATGGTTGGGGTATATATGGAAGTTTTGCACAAGAGTCAATAGTTCCTCTGTGGTTCGGCTGTTAAATTAGGAACGTGGGAATGTATGGTTTTTGCTTTAGTCACCCTTAATTTATATTTAAACGTGCTAAGTTGCTGGAAAGACAGAGAGAGTGCAAGATGGAGATATCTAAATGGCGAGTTGTGTAGGGGGCTTCCGTGTGGTGATGTTGATAAATAATTTATACACACACACATATATATATTATATATATATATATATATATATATATATATATATATATATATATATATATACTATATATATACTTTTCATGTCGTCTGCTCGTGTTACATTCCTTTTTATGTTGTGATATTGGCGATCTGGTTGGCTTGGCCAGCAATCTATACCAGTACGAGGTCGAGGAGAAATGTCATAATGTTCAGAGGAAAGACTGAAGGTCTTTAGACATTGATTCAGATGATCTTGTAAATACAAGTGATGCAACAGATTAGAATACAATATATATTCAATATTCTATTGCGTGTTACATAAACACAATCATTACAATCACGTTCTTGTCTGTAACAAATACAATCTGCTACCCAGAACGAAGATAAAAGGGACTTTTGCGGTGTATTAAATGTAATAGACTCACTATCTCCAGAGAGAGACCAATTACTTGAGCACGATAACCAGTAATCATCGGGATCTCTCAGAAGCGTTTCTTTCATGGGGTATGAGCAAATCCCATCTGTCATAGTAATTGGATCTGTCAGGGCAATTAAGCAGCAGGAGAGAGAGAGAGAGAGAGAGATCAATCCCACAGGGAACTCGATGAGTTCCACCCTGATACCACAAATCGAATCTAGGATTCCTGCCTCAAGGAAGGGTCGGGTTGGGTGGGGTAGTCTCTCGTGACTTTTGGGGGGCAGGGGAGATATTAATGAACTTGAGTGATGTGTGCTGTCATTATCAGATTCATTATGATTCGTGATGCTGACGGTGATGATGATGATGATGATGATGATTACGGTTTAAGAAAGACGAGAAGGGTTTTTTTAGGCCGATAATGAAACTTGCAATGAATGATAATGACACTACGTCTGTCATGTTCTGCCTTAAGAAAGGTCCTTTATTACCATAATATTACCTTCTTAATCCTCATCATCATTTCAATCATTATCATCATCATTGTAAGTCATAATCCACTCGGTTATCACAACCACCCAACGTCTAGGCCTATAGGGCGGATAGAATAATTCATTTTAGCCAACTGGCGTAGCTGCGATCATGGCCATTGACAACGTAAATAAGTAATTCATACTTAAAGAGAAATAAGTCATTGTTATAAAAGGAGAAATTTTCGTAGATACTTTCACATTACTGAATGAAATAGCCAACAGTGAATTTTATATATAGTCTTACGCCTACAAAATTATTCGTCAGAAATCGAATAGATAAAATATATTCATTTTCATTCACCCCCATCATTTATTTCTGTATAAGCATATATATTCATACACCCAAATACACCCACCTTCCATTACACATGGATTTATTCGATTTAGATAAATTACTTCCTACGACGCGGAAATTTTAACATAACATTCAGATAAGTTAGGAAATAGTTGCAAGGCGTGAGTGATCGATATCATGTACATCTGGCAACAGAGGCATTGTTTATATTGCACTATGCATATCATTATGGGCCAAGTGCAACTGACAATACTGGATTAGTTCACTAAAATAATCGAGTAAAGGCTGTTAATAATTTAAGATGGAATAAAAATGCCAAAGTTACTAATATATATATATATATATATATATATATATATATATTATCATATATGTATTATTGTTACATTTTATTGATCTCCTCGTCTACCCAGTATTTAGTTAAATATTTTGATTGCTAGAAAAGCAGCCATTTACCCTAATATCAGCTGAACCCAAAGCAGGCCAGCCGTAGTTGCGGGAAGGGGGAAATAAAGACTCTTGTCAACCTTAGGGAAGTATCCCAATAGGGAGAGTGTAGGTAGCTAGGTACTTCGTAGGCCTACTCCTAAGATCTTTTATCCTGTGAACTTCTCGCTGGCAATATGCTCTGTTTCCAGGAATGCCGCCGGAAAGGGGGATAAGCTGACCCCCAACACCCATGCTTAACCCATGCAGTCGCTCTCAGTCGCCTCCAGTCGTGACCTTGGACGGATGTCCTAGCAGCCTTCCCATTAGGCCTCCCACGGCGCTACTGGCGCGCCCAGACCTGAGACAAAGCTGACGCCACATTCTACAAAGGCCCACTTACTATGGCATCCAGGTAAGTCTTGTGAATCAGTCATATTGCCAGTTCTTAACCTCCTAGTCGTAACTACTCCCCATTTTCAAAATTCAAACTCCCAATTCTCAAATGAACATTCCTTTATTCCTTTCAATGCCTCGTGGCTGCATGCCTCCCTTTTGTGATCGTCCCAGACAAATGAAGTCACTGAATATTTCATTTAACACTAAGAGTTCCTCCTCAGTGTGTAGACAAAGTGAGTAGCTGTAACTTGTGCAAGAAATCTTTAATTATTTTGTGTCTAATCTGGGATTTCTTCCAGATTTGCTGAGTCACGTGTCCAAGTCTTCACGCCCGCAAGTGCTGCACTACCACAAGATAATATGAATTATTTTGAAAACCAGCTTTTACGTGAATCTCATTTTAGCCAGCTATCCCCTTGTGAGAGATAATCTTTCCTCGCGCGGACAAGCTGCATTTACTCTTTCTCTAGGCCAGTAAACGGCCTCTTGTAAATAAATGTATGTAAAGTAATTAGCTGAGTTTTCTGGCGACCTCCCATAGAGTAAATTGACACAATAAATCCTTTTAAGGTAAGTTTCAAGTAATTTATTCTGCATTTTCCTTCAAATATTTTCCTTTACGTATTTGGGCCCTTACGGCCAGGCTTCAAACGTAAATATATATATTATATATATATATATATATATATATATTATATATATATCTATATATATATATATATTATATATATATATATATATAAAATGCATGTGCAACATTTAACCCTCCCCCCACAGCAATTCTGCATTTAATCATTTATCAGCGACTCAATAAATTACAATTTGAGATAAATAAGGGGAAATTACATTTTATGTGTAGAATCTATGCCATTTTAGAAATCTGTTGTTAGATTTTATATATATATATAATATATATATATATATATATATATATATATATATACTATATATATATATACATATATATTATATATATCATATACATATATATATATATAAAAAAAATTTTTATATATATATATATATATATACATATATATGTCATAATGCAGCTACGCGGTTTTCATTATGTTACACCTTAAAATAAAAGTTCTTAATTTCTTTAAGCGCTGAATGATGACCTCGTAGTTCTAAGCGCATTGGCCTAAATTTTATATTCCATTCCATCCATTCACAAAGAACGAAAAATTCTTGGATGTATGGTAGACATAATTAAGATATTTGTAGTGTACAGATGGTACTATGGACACACGGACTAGACCACCTATTTATACGTATATATACTTCCGGTGAATAAAGACGACACTGTCGTATTATAATCACTGCGACAGCAGCCTTTGTGTGTGAGCGTTGGGAGAGAGCATTACATCGGATTACCGCCTCCGAGGAGAGGAAGATAGAATGAAATGGTGTTATGGGGGGGATTTATTGCTCTACTTTCTCGGTAAATCCCTCATTAGCATTTAGGTACAGTATTGGCTCATAGGTTTTGTTCCGAGAGAGGAAGCAAGAGAGAGAGTGAGTGAGTGTTGTTGCGTAAGCTCACATGACGACTCCGAACCTAGGCCGATAAATGTAAATACACACACACACACAGACTGATTCACGGTAGCGAACAGTAGGCTAGTGGGTTTTGTTGAGAGAAAGAGAGATGTTGTTTAAGCCCATTTGACGAGGTATCGAGGAAGCTCATATGACGCCTCCAAAACCTAGGCCGATAAATGTAAATATAGGCAGAGAGAGAGAGAGAGACTGACTGATGCACGATACCGAACAGTAGACTCGTGGGTTTTGTTGAGAGAGATAGACAGAATGTTGTATATGCTTATACGACACCACAGAAAGAAACCTTGGCTGATAAATATAAATATAGACAGAAAGAGGGTGATAAATCGTGAGATGGAGAGAGAGAGAGAGATTGGTTCAAGATACCAAATTAAATGAAAAAAGAAAGAGAGAATAGTATGTAATATATATATATATATATATATATATATATATATATATATATATAGATATATATATATATATATAGAGAAGGGAAAGAACTAGTTCATTCGCTCTAAGATAGACCTACTACTTGGTAAATGCATACTGATAGCCAGAGTACAAGATATGATTTTAAGTCAACTAGGATAAAATTCTGAATGTAATTCTGTTAAAATCGTAAAATATTGTATATTTCCTCTAATAAAGAAAAAAGAACAAAAAAAAACAGTCTCATAGAAGCGGCTACGAGGAGATGATCTTAAAAAAAAAAACAAAAAAAGAAAAAAAAAAAAAAAAAAAAAAAGAAAACCCTTGTAACGATTATTTTTAATGCAGTTTAGTTTACGCTGCTGTTAGTATTATTATAGTTGACGGTTGAAAACGATTTAAAGGCTTGTGTATGTATGATATATATATATATATATATATATATATATATATATATATATATATATATATGTACACACACACACACACTGAGGTTACCAATTGGCGTTCCCTCCTATACAATACCCTCAGGGCATCACGTGGCAGTTAACCACCAGGATTTAATTAAACCCGAAAGCTTTTATATACCGCACTTGATTAACCTAGACGCAGATGCCGTTCTAAACCGACTCGGTTTAAGATTTTGTAAAGTAATATACGCCTTGAGAAATAGACTAAAATGCATACTTTTTTTTATTAGTCTCTTTATTCGTAGACTACTAAATATTTATTTTGTATATAGTATATATATTTTTTTTAATTCTTTAATGATTCGTTTCATTACTGCTTTGTAGAGTAAATGTAGAATATATTGTAAGTATGATATTTTATTTTTAATCTTCAGTTAGTTGTTTCATTATATACGGCTTTGTGTGTGTATATATATATATATATATAATATATTATAGTATATATATATATATATAATATAGTATTATAAAAATTAAAAAATTATATTATAGTATATACATATATATAACTCAGATTATCTCATTCTGTCGAAGCTGGAAGTAACCTACCTATGGCTCACGTCGACCCAAATCCAATTTTGTCCGAATTCTCCCAAATTTAATCTGCGGCGTGTCGCAATAGACTCTCTCTCTCTCTCTCTCTCTCTCTCTCTCTCTCTCGCTCTCTCTCTCTCCTCCTCTCCTCTCTCTCTCTCTCTCTTAGGAATTTGTTTTACAATTATTGCAAGGAATTATGATCATTTATTAGATGCGAATAAAGACTTAATGAGTTTTCTGTACAGCCGTATAATGCTGTATGAAACTGTCAGCCACGGCCCATGAAGCGCTCATCCACAACTCATTAAACTTTCAGCCACTGCTCGGTGGTGGCGTGTGTCGTTGGCACCTACAGTGGTGCCAGACGCACGATCATGGCTAACTTTAACCTTTAAATTTCGAAGCAATATAGTAAAATGCTGTATGAAACCTTCAGCCATGGCCCGGTGGTGGCCTGTGTCGTCAGACTCACGATCATGGCTAACTTTAAACTTGAATAAAACACAAACTACTGAAGCTAGAGGGCTGCAATTTGGTACGTTTGATGACTGGAGGGTGGATGATGGATGTACCAATTTGCTGCCCTCTAGCCTCAGTAGTAGTTTTCAAGATCCGAGGGCGGACGGGAAAAGCCACCTCAAATTTTTTTTTTTTTTTTTTTACAGCAAAGGAAATATTTATATCAAAGCTTTTTTAGATTTAGCTGAAGATAATACGTTTTACGAATAAGCCGTGAAATAGAATGTTTTTATTTATTGAATTTCTCGGTAAACTGATCTGTATTTCGATAACGAGATTAGCTGCCCGAGGGAAAATATTACAGTTTAAAATTAAAAAAGAAATTGCCTTTTCGTTATGTAAGATTATTTACGTTCGAATTATTAAAAAAAAAAAAATCATGGAATGATCTTACCCTGAACCTTAACCTACTAAGCGGGTCTTGCTGTCAGTGTAGTAGTACTCCAAGCGGTGTACTGTAGGCGTTACTTAAACTATTATTTGCAGCGTCCCTTGTGGATAGTTGCTGCAGCCCCTTTTATTTCTTTTACTGTACCTCCTTTCATATTCTCCCTCTTCCATCAATAATTATGTGCAACTGCTTTTGAGGTTTTCCTCCTGAATGACCTCGTAGGTCCCAGTACTGGGCCTCTGGCCTACATTCTTTATAAATCCCAGTCCTGTAACCTTAAAAAAAAAAAAAAAAAAAAAAAAAAAAAAAACTTCTATACTGTATCGAGAATAACCTGTAACATTCGCGCAAATAGGGAATTCAATTTCATTCCCCTCGATAAATCCAGCTGAATCCCCTGGATTGATACAAAGACGTGGGATCTCTCTCTCTCTCTCTCTCTCCCCGCTAAATCCGTAAATCCTTCTTTGTTCTTTAACATTAGCCGACGTAAATACCGTGATGTTTCGCGTACTCGACCTTTTCGTATTTATTTCTGAATTGAACTGAATTTAGAATTTAGGCCAAAAGGCCAAGGACTGGGATCTATGAGGTCATTCAGCGGTGAAAATGGAATTGACAGTGAAAAGGTTTGAAACGTGTTAACAGGATGAAAACCTCAGAGCAGTTGCACTATGAATCATTTGTCAGAAGTGGGTGGAAAATGAGATGGAAGGAAGCGAATATGAAAGGAGGTACAGTAAAATAAACTAAAGGGGTCGCAGCTATGGGCCGAAGGGACGCTGCAAAGAATCTTAAGTAATGCTTACAGTGCACCGCCGTATATTCACTAACCATCGAAGAAATATTAAGAGACAGAATGAATATTAGAATAGTGTTTTATGGTCCTTTTTATCTTTATATATATATATATATATATATATATATATATATATGTATGTATTATATAT
>NC_061102.1:3127438-3134938 GCF_015104395.2 Macrobrachium nipponense | reverse complement strand
GGAATCGACGCTAATGACGGAATCATTAATTTATTTATTATCTTTTTTCGTTCGCTGATAACGTGTTAGCGCTCTACCTCGTCAGGAGAGTCAACACGCACTCAGATTGACTGATAAGATAAGAAGAATGTTTCCCTAAGAGCAACAACGCGTTGTAATGACCTGCGATCAATCATTGGTGCTATATATATGGTCTTGGTACTAAGTACTATAGTAGATTCACATCAACCGTGCATTTGACGTCTATGCCAGTCCCTTACGACGTTCCTGATTGACTGTTGATAAGCCAGTCTCATTGCTGGAAACTCTCAGTCTCTCTCGAGAGTTCTCATTGGCAGGATGTACGTTTCCCCTCTCCTGAAAGACGTATCCCTCAGGAGAGGTGGAACACACATCCTGCCTATGTGGACTCTCGAGGGAGACTGAGAGTTTCCAGCCCTGTGATTGGCTTATCAACAGCCAATCAGGAGCGTCGTAAGGGACGGGCCTAGACATCAGATGCACCGGTGATGTGAATCTCCTACAGCTTCTTGTTTTATATATTTAAAAGTTTATTTACTGTCTTTATTATTATTATTTATTATTATTATTAATTATTATTATTATTATTATTATTATTATTATTATTATTATTATTATTATAAAAGGGAAAAATAAACAACAAATTAATAATTAAATAGATAGAAAATATGAAATGATTAAGGTACAAGTACAGTTCTTAATTTATTATTGAGTTCTAATTTTAGTCCTTATTTTCATATCGGGTTCTAATTTTCTTCGTAAGTTCCCCTTTTGAAAGTTGTGTCCTTTCCCCAAAAAATACTAAATGATCGTATTTTGTTTCTGCAGCACACGTATGGTGCATCCATCCTTCTCTCCGCATATTCTTATACCGTCCTACTTATCATTCTTTATTCTCTTCTCCTCCTTCTTCTCCATCTCCTTAGTCCCGTTGGCGAAAAACCCAGCAGCTAACAAACGCCTCCCCCCCAAAAAAAAAACCATCTTATCTCTCTCTCTCTCTCTCTCTCTCTCTCTCTCTCTCTCTCTCTGCCTTTTTCATATTGCCCCCCCCCCCCCCCACCCCCCCCCAACCAACCTCTTCCATCGAGGACAGATCCACTCGGGTGGAACTGCTCTGAATAATTCTGTCGTGTGGCCACGAATCACCTCATTCCGCGAGGCGGAAGATTGGCTAGATGGCAGGTTTCTCTCTCTCTGCCCAAGATTGAGTAGAGATGGTCTGGATTTTTTTTTTTTTTTTTTTTTTTTTTTTTGGAGGGGGGGGGGGGGGGGTTGGGGGCGCCACTACCGACCGACCGCTGGAGCAGAGAATTGACATCAAATCCTTATATTTTTATCTGAGATTTATATAAGTCTTTTCTGAACCTGTACCATCGCAAGTGACGATCCGTCCCGTCCGTATGGACTTTACGTACCGTCAGGGAGCTATGGTCTTCAAAGCTTTTCAGAATGTCGGCAATGTCCGGGTATTGGTGAGTGTTAAAACATTGTCATCATTTTTTATATTCTTTTTCAGAATGTTGTAGATATCATTGAATGTCATATACACGAATATCATTATTCGTCGAAGCGAAATAGCGATTGGCACCGTAATGACATTCGGAGCAAATGTTATTGATTAACAAGTTAAAATAAGGATGCGAAATAATGCTAAGATAAAAACAATCATATTTTAACAGTAATTAACATGTTAAAATAAGCAAGAGTAATGCTGATATAAAAAAAATCATAGTTTAACAGTAAATAGTTATTATCTATCAAAGAAAAATAGCAATTGGCATCGTAATGACATTCTGATCAAATTCTATCGATTAACATGTTAAAATAAGAACGAGTAATAATGCGAAGATGAAAACAATCATATTTTAACAGTAATTAACATGTTAAAATAAGCACAAGTAATGTAAAATAAAAAGCAATCATATTTTAACAGTAAATCATTATTATTCTTCAAAGCGAAATAGCGATTGGCCTCGTAATGACATTCTGAGCAAATTCTATCGATTAACATGTTAAAATAAGCACGAGTAATAAGGCGAAGATGAAAACAATCATATTTCAATAGTAATTAACATCTTAAAATAAGCACAAGTAATGTAAAATAAAAACAATCATATTTTAACAGTCAATCGTTATTATCCATCAAAGCAAAAAAGCGATTGGCATCGTAATAACATTCTGAGCAAATTTTATTGATTAACATAATAAGATAAGGATCCGTATTAATGGTAAAATAAGAACAATTATATTTTAGCAGTAAATCGTTATTATCCATCAAAGCAAAAAAGCGATTGGCATCGTATTAACATTCTGAGCAAATTTTATTGATTAACATAATAAGATAAGGATGCGTATTAATGCTAAAATAAAAAACGATCATATTTTAAGAGTAAATCGACCGAAACAGACCCATCGCAAATCACGTAGAAGTTCCCGCAGCGAACAAGAGGCGATTAGTTGGGAACCTCGATGCTTAATTTCGACGAACAACTGCTTCCTAATTCTCGCAAATATATTATCCCACGCGATAATTACCGTTTAAGTCGCCAAATGCTTCATCAGCGTTTCAAATTGGACGGCATTTGCGAAGATGATGAGCGTCGAAATTGAATTGCTGACTGAATATCGATGAATTATATATTCTCGGGTCCGTCCACGAGTGCTCTGATTTTCATCGTAATATAATCTGTTTGTTTGCTGGTTTCTGATGCTTTGTCATGGTGAGGTTTTGGGATTCGTGCACAAACACACACACACACAGGTAATATTTTTTTTCTTAATATTCTGTTATATTCCGATGCTTCCGAACAGAGCGCTTCCCTGAAAGTAAGTATATATATATATATGTATATATATATATATATATATATATATATATATATATATATATATCTAATAAAAGGAGCCCATAAAAACACCAAAATGGAGAGAGAAACAGTACTATATTTCAGAGACTGCTGTCTCTCTCTTCAGGTATATGAATGAGAAAAGTTTACAGAAAAGGTGGTATTTATACCAAGAGATCCGTCCACAAGTAAGCCAATTTAGGTCACCCCCGCTGATAATCTTCCTTTAATCTTCTTAAGCGTTGGTTGAATGAACACTTCGTCGACGACATCTGAGATCCACGCCCCTTTTGAGATGTTCATTACCTGCTTCTCTTTTATTAGGGCCGATTCATCATTTTGACCTTGTACCGGCAGGTTGCTGCTATAAATTACACGTGACAAATTCCAGTTTATTCTATGGTTATGTTCATTTATATGGTTGAAAATAGCCGCGTTCTGTCCATACCTAACTGACCGTTTGTGTTGTATTAATCTCTGGGGAAGTGATTTACCTGTAAATCCGATGTAAGATTGGTCACAGTCCTGGCATGGGATCTCATATACCCCAGAGTCTTTGGGAGATGTCTTTTGTTGGACGTTAATCAGGGATTTGGCTAAGGTATTTGGGTAGGTAAATGCAAAAGGGTTGGATTTCCCAAGGGTGTGGGTTACTCTCTTAATCGTCTCCAGGTGAGGAATTTTTATTTTATTGTTGGGTGTGTCTCTGGTCTTGTCTTTAGGGGGTCGGTAGAAAATTACGTTTGCTTTTTGAATTGCTTTCTCAATTATATGGTCAGGATACTTTAAAGATGAAAGTTGCTTGCGAATTAGTTCAAATTCTTTTTCCAGGAAATCTGGGGAACAAATTCGTAAGGCTCTTAAGAATAGGTTGCTAGCTACACCTATCTTGATAGTAATGTCGTGATAGCTAAAGTAGTGAATATATGAAAGTGAGAACGTTGGTTTTCTGTATATGGTAAATTTGTATTCTGTCGCGTCTCTGATTATTAAAACATCAAGAAAAGGAATTTTGTTGTCTGTTTCCCATTCAACTTTAAATTTGATGCTGGGCACTAATGCGTTTAATTTTGAGAGGAATTCATTAAAATTACCCCACTTATTATCCCAAAATGTTAGGATGTCATCCACGTATCTCATCCACAGCATGTTTTTGGGTTTTATTGCATTTATTACTGTAGTTTCAAAGTATTCCATGTACAGATTGGCTAGAACAGGACATAAAGGACTACCCATACTACACCCGAATTTTTGCTTGTAGAATGATTCCCCGAATGAAAATACGTTATTAGATGTACATAATTCAACTAACTTTATTATTTTGTCAAGCGCCAATGGGAAATGATCTGAATAGGGGGATAATTTTTCCCTTAAAAACTGAAGAACGTCCTGTACTGGTACTTTTGTGAATAGGGAGTCTACGTCAAGGCTTAAAAGTTTTATGTTGTGAAGTGGTATATGTGCTTCTCTGAATTTGTGACAAAAATCGTCCGAATGTTTGATGTGACTGGGAGAAAAAGTGCCTAAAAAAGGAGAAAGGAGACCAGCTAACCATTTAGAAATTTTGTAATTGAAAGCTCCGGCGCATGAAACGATGGGTCTGAATGGAAGATTGTCTTTGTGAGTTTTGGGAAGGCCATAAAAGTAGGGTAATTTAGGATTAATTACTTTAAATTTCTCTAATACCACCTTTTCTGTAAACTTTTCTCATTCATATACCTGAAGAGAGAGACAGCAGTCTCTGAAATATAGTACTTTTCTCTCTACATTTTGGTGTTTTTATGGGCTCCTTTTATTAGATGGAATTCTGTTGTTACAGAACATTTTTACCAGTCATATATATATATATATATATATATATATATATATATATATATATATAGTATATATATATATATATGAATAATTATCACATCACCGTTATTCATATCAAATAAAAAATTCCATCGGTTAACGTAGATATGAAAATATATCAATTCCGAGGTAAGGCGAATTAGATATTAAAGGGACATTTGTAGCTCGAATAATGTATATACGTATATATATAATATATATATAATTATATATATATATATATATATATGGCATATGCATATATAGATTATATATTATATATATATACACATATAATATTATATATATATATTTTATATATTATATAATATATATATATATATATAAAAATATATATATATAGATATGTGTGTGTGTGTGTGTGTGTATGTATGTATATTTATTTATATATTTTTATACTTATATGTCAGTTAATCCATTTTCTTATCATACTTTACCCTTGACGAATAAGATTCCTAGGATTCTTGGTCAAAAATCTCTCTCTCTCTCTCTCTCTCTCTCTCTCTCTCTCTCTCTCTCTCTCTCTCTCTCTCTCTCTCCAAACTCACGAGTAAGCACGCGAGAAAGCAATCAACGAACATCCAGACTTGGACACATTTAGGTCAAGAATTTCCTGGAAGGTGTAGAATTCCTCGCAGAAATTAACCCTCAGGGGACGGTAAATATTATACATGACAGAGGAGGAGGATAAATAAAAGAAACAAGGCGTGAGCCGAGGTCCAGCTTACTCTAAATCTATAGCTCGTTGTTTCACCAACGAAAATTAGAATAAATTTTTATTGGAACTAGTTGTTCTGTATACTTGCCTGATCTCCGGTTTCTTCAAGCTCATCTTGGTCTAATTCTTACTTTAAATCTAGGAATAAACCCTTCAGTAGAATATGAAAATGTAACAAATAAATAATGTGCATAGTAAACAGTCCCGAAAAATGTAAAAAATAAATAATGTACATTGTAAACAGACTCGAAAAATGTAAAAAATAAATAATGTGCATAGTAAGCAGTCCTGAAAAATGTAAAAAATAAATAATGTACATTGTAAACAGACTCGAAAAATGTAAAAAATAAATAATGTGCATAGTAAGCAGTACTAAAAAATGTAAAAAATAAATAATGTGCATAGTAAACAGTCCAGAAAAATGTAACAAATAAATAATGTGCATAGTAAACAGTCCTGAAAAATGTAGAAAATAATGTGCATAGTTAACAGTCCTGAAAAATGTAAAAAATAAATAATGTGCATAGTTAACAGTCCTGAAAAATGTAAAAAATAAATAATGTGCATAGTAAACAGTCCTGAAAAATGTAGAAAATAATGTGCATAGTTAACAGTCCTGAAAATGTAAAAAATAAATAATGTGCATAGTTAACAGTCCTGAAAAATGTAAAAATAATCTGCATAGTTAACAGTCCTGAAAAATGTAAAAAATAAATAGTGTGCATAGTAAACAGTCCTGAACAATTATTTCTAATAATAAAATATACCGTATTTATTTTAATTTTGGTAGATGAAACAACGCTCTATTTGACCGTAGATTTTAGCACGCTCCCGAGTAAGCTGGAGGTCAGATCACGCCTTGTTCTAATCTAGAGGGAAGTTGACAATTGCAATTTTATTACTGAGATTAAATCGATGTTGTTGAAAGCGACGGTTGGTCCAAGTGCCTGTTCTAGGAAAAAATGAAATGTTAGGCAGCTGTCATAAGTCAAAAAACTGTAGGTACTTTTAGTTATTACAGTAAACTCCTAAATTTGTACCAATAACGGGTAACGTAATGCTCTGTTCAGACTTTGTAATCAAGAGGCGTCTTGGGACGGCGGAAGATTATTACTGGTATGAAGTCGTAAGTTCCACATGATGAAGTCAGTTGGAAACCCTTGGTTGATATAATTCGTTTCTCAGAACAGCGTTGTTTTATCTGATGTGTTCTGCTTCATGCCTTCCAGGGAACCAAGGGATATATATATATATATATATATATATATATATATATATATATATATATATATATATATATATATATACATATATATATATATATATATATATATATATATATATATATATATATATGTATATATGCTTAAAAAATCCCAGTAGATGCACGTGACTTCATTAAAAAAACGAATACCACAGGAAAATGGTAGTCTTAGAAATCCAAGAGCTTTCGTCTTTAATAAGACGTCGTCTTAGTAAAGATGAAAGCGCTTGGATTTCTGCTTATAATTTTTCTGTGGTATTCGCTTATAATATATATATATATATATATATATATATATATATACATATATATATATATATATATATATATATATATATATATATATTTGTGTGTGTATTTGTATATATAATGTAATATAATAATATATATAAACATATGAATAAAAGATGGTCTTTCAAATTAACCCCACGGAACCATTGACTAGTGGTTGCAATTAGTGAAAAATCCATGAAAAATAGAAATGAGATGAAAGGACAAAGTTAAAGAGTTCAATGTACAATAATGGTCTCCGCGAACAGGATTCTTTGAACCCTCGAGTAATTGCAGCAGCATTAATACTTAATCAGACTAATGTGCATTGGGGGATCAATCAGGGATATAAACAACCAAAGATTTCCATTTAATTAAGTTCGATAAACAAAGTTTTTTTAATTTTTGAGTTCTCGATTAATTATTTTCCTCTCACCTGAAGGGTTGAGGGCGAGGAGGGGGGGGGGGGGGGGGGCGAGAAGGAATTTTGGTTTACGTTATCGAAGTAAAATCTCTCTCTCTCT
>NC_061102.1:3087438-3122438 GCF_015104395.2 Macrobrachium nipponense | reverse complement strand
CCAATTCGACTGGGTGGTTATTTATAGTGTGGGGTTCCAGGTTGCATCCTGCCTCCTTAGGAGTCCATCACTTTTCTTATCATGTGCGCCGTTTCTAGGATCACACTCTTCTGCATGAGTCCTGGAGCTACTTCAGCCTCTAGTTTTTCTAGATTCCTTTTCAGGGATCTTGGGATCGTGCCTAGTGCTCCTATGATTATTTGGTACGATTTCCACTGGCATATCCCATATCCTCTTATTTCTATTTTCAGATCTTGATACTTATCCATTTTTCCCCTCTCTTTCTCTTCTCTGGTGTCCCATGGTATTGCGACATCAATGAGTGATACTTTCTTCTTGACTTTATCAATCAACGTCAACGTCTGGTTCTGTTTGCACGTATCACCCTATCCGTTCTGACCATAGTCCCAGAGGATCTTTGCCTGATCGTTTTTCTATCACTCCCTCAGGTTGGTGCTCGTACCACTTATTACTGCAAGGTAGCTGATGTTTCTTGCACAGGCTCCAGTGGAGGGCTTTTGCCACTGACTCATGCCTCTTTTTGTACTGGTTCTGTGTAAGTGCCGGGCATTCGCTTGCTATGTGGTTTATGGTTTCATTTTTTGTATTGCACTTCCTACATATGGGAGAGATGTTATTTCCGTCTATCGTTCTTTGAACATATCTGGTTCTTAGGGCCCGATCTTGTGCCGCGGTTATCATTCCTTCAGTTTCCTACTTTAGCTCTCCCCTCTGTAGCCATTGGCATGTGTCATCGCTGGCTAGTTCTTTAGTCTGTCTCATGTATTGTCCGTGCATTGGTTTGTTGTGCCAGTCCTCTGTTCTGTCTGTCATTCTCCTGTCTGTATATTTGTGGGTCTTCGTCTACTTTTATTAGTCCTTCTTCTCATGCACTCTTTAGCCACTTGTCTTCACTGGTTTTCAGATATTGCCCCAGTGCTCTGTTCTCGATGTTGACGCAGTCCTCTATACTTAGTAGTCCTCTCCCTCCTTCCTTTCGTGTTATGTATAGTCTGTCCGTATTTGCTCTTGGGTGTAGTGCTTTGTGTATTGTCATATGTTTCCTAGTTTTCTGGTCAATGTTGCGGAGTTCTGCCTTCGTCCATTCCACTATTCCTGCACTGTATCTGATTACTGGCACTGCCCATGTGTTTATGGCTTTTATCATATTTCCGGCATTGAGTTTTGACTTGAGTATCGCCTTGAGTCTCTGCATATATTCTTTCCTGATCGTGTCCTTCATCTCTTGGTGTTTTATATCCCCTCCTTCCATTATTCCCAGGTATTTGTATCCTGTCTCATCTATGTGTTTGATGTTGCTCCCATCTGGTAGCTTTATCCCTTCAGTTCTCGTTACTTTGCCTTTTTGTATGTTGACTAAGGCGCATTTTTCTATTCCAGACTCCATCCTGATGTCCCTAGATACAATCCTTACAGTCTGGATTAGGGTATCTATTCCCTTGATGCTCTTACCATACAGCTTGATGTCGTCCATTATATTATTATTATTATTATTATTATTATATTATTATTATTATCATCAAATTATAAAAGATACTGTAACGATAGGGCTTTGCCATTGATACATGCATGGCACTTATTATTATTATTATTATTATTATTATTATTATTATTATTATTATTATTATTATTATTATCAAAGTATAAAAGATAGTATTGTAACGATATGGCTTTTGCCATTGATACCTGCATGACAGTTATTATTATTATTATTATTATTATTATTATTATTATTATTATTATTATTATTATTATTATTATTATTATAAGCAAATTAGAGGGACGGGGTTTGGGTGGGGTTAGGATGAAACCCCATTATTAACCATCTTGGGGGTACCCCCACTATAACCCTGCCAAGTTTCATGCCCATTGGACCAGCCGTTTGGCCGTGATTGAATGACAGACGGGCGGACAGACAAAAGGAATTAAGTTTGCTTCTTAATAAAGGTGAAGTACCGTAAACCGCTTCCCTGAGCATTGGTGAAATGTTTCGTATCTCGGGGATCTAATATTTACCTTCTAATCAACCGTCAGGTATCAACTGGGAGCGAAGTACGAGCGAGAAAATTGTGGCTCTCTCTCTCTCTCTCTCTCTCTCTCCAACGGTACATAATGGTACACCATCATGCGTGTTATTTGCAGGTACATTCATGATTCTCTCTCTCTCTCTCTCTCTCTCTCTCTCTCTCTCTCTCTCTCTCTCTCTCTCTCAACGTTCTCTTGTCTGCCTTTAACATACTACGCAATCATACGTGTGCAAATTCATGACTCTCCCTCTCTCTCTCTCTCTCTCTCTTGTCTGTCCTTAACATAATAGTACACCATCATACGTGTTATTTGCATTACTCTCTCTCTCTCTCTCTCTCTCTCTCTCTCTCTCTCTCTCTCTCTCTCTCTCATTGCTGTTCTGGTAAGATAGATTGTATGTGAGGTATATTTTATGTTTAATGAGGAGTTTACACTGCTAATTTGGTAAGATAGATTGTAGTGAGGGTATTTTATACTTAATTGGGAGTTTAGATTGTTTTTCTGGTAAGATAAATCGTATGTGAGGTATATTTTATATTTAATGAGGAGTTTACATTGTTTTTCTGGTAAGATAAATCGTATGTGAGGTATATTCTATATTTAATGAGTTTACATTGTTTTTCTGGTAAGGTAAATCGTAAGTGAGGTATATTTTATATATAAATTAGGAGTTTACATTGCTGTTCTGTTAAGATAAATTACATGTTAGTGCATTTTTAGAATAAGGGTTTTCGTTTCTATTCTCAGTGAGATAAATGACGGGTCTTCTGCAGACGTACTAAGTGTAATGGCTTAATTAAAAAGGTGAGGTGACGAGGGAGAGAAATATTGTCTTCTTTTTAATTACTACCTGAACAGTATAAATTGCGGGTGTTATTAGAAGGGGGGGGGGGGGGGATGGAGGGGGAACAGAGTAAAGAGCGTCAACTCACTGACACGCATTCTTTTCTCTCTCTCTCTCTCTCTCTCTCTCTCTCTCTCTCTCTCAAGTTAAATAAATCATCACATAAAGTGATCTAGAGAGAGAGAGAGAGAGAGAGAGGCTTTCACAGTAGAAAAGTATCTAGAATGATTCAAATCCGATTTGAATAAATCATCAAATAAAGTTACAAGAGAGAGAGAGAGAGAGAGAGAGAGAGGATGACACCGACTTAAACAACAAAGTCTAAAGGAACCTTCCTCTCTGACCAAGAGGAAGCTCTTCAAGAAGACGTCTGCCATTATTCTGGAGTACAGCGCTGAGTGTTTGCCTTTTAGAAATTCATAGGATCTGAGAGACACCCAGGAATACTGTCCACCTCCACCTCTCTCTCTCTCTCCTCTCTCTCTCTCTCTCTCTCAGTCCTGTGGGAGAGGGATTTCTTACCGCGAGATTATTATTATTATTATTATTATTATTATTATTATTTATTTATTTTTTTTTTTTTTTTGCTCTATCACAGTCCTCCAATTCGACTCGGGTGGTATTTATAGTGTGGGGTTTCCTGGTTGCATCCTGCCTCCTTAGGACTCCATCACTTTTCTTACTATGTGTGCCGTTTCTAGGATCACTCTTCTGCATGAAGTCCTGGAGCTACTTCAGCCTCTAGTTTTTCTAGATTCCTTTTCAGGGATCTTGGGATCGTGCCTAGTGCTCCTATGATTATGGGTACGATTTCCACTGGCATATCCCATATCCTTCTTATTTCTATTTTCAGATCTTGATACTTATCCATTTTTTCCCTCTCTTTCTCTTCAACTCTGGTGTCCCATGGTATTGCGACATCAATGAGTGATACTTTCTTCTTGACTTTGACAATCAACGACACGTCTGGTCTATTTGCACGTATCACCCTATCCGTTCTGATACCATAGTCCCAGAGGATCTTTGCCTGATCGTTTTCTATCACTCCTTCAGGTTGGTGCTCGTACCACTTATTACTGCAAGGTAGCTGATGTTTCTTGCACAGGCTCCAGTGGAGGGCTTTTGCCACTGAATCATACCTCTTTTTGTACTGGTTCTGTGCAAGTGCCGGACATTCGCTTACTATGTGGTTTATGGTTTCATTTTTCGTATTGCACTTCCTACATATGGGAGAGATGTTATTTCCGTCTATCGTTCTTTGAACATATCTGGTTCTTAGGGCCTGATCTTGTGCCGCTGTTATCATTCCTTCAGTTTCCTTCTTTAGCTCTCCCTCTGTAGCCATGCCATGTGTCACGCTGCTGCTAGTTCTTTGGTCTGTCTCATGTATTGTCCGTGCATTGGTTTGTTGTGCCAGTCCTCTGTTCTGTCTGTCATTCTCCTGTCTCTGTATATTTCTGGGTCTTCGTCTACTTTTATTAGTCCTTCTTCCCATGCACTCTTTAGTCACTTGTCTTCACTGGTTTTCAGATATTGCCCCAGTGCTCTGTTCTCGGTGTTGACGCAGTCCTCTGTACTTAGTAGTCCTCTCCCTCCTTCCTTTCGTGTTATGTATAGTCTGTCCGCATTTGCTCTTGGGTGTAGTGCTTTGTGTATTGTCATATGTTTCCTGGTTTTCTGATCTATGCTGCGGAGTTCTGCCTTCGTCCATTCCACTATTCCTGCGCTGTATCTGATTACTGGCACTGCCCATGTGTTTATGGCTTTTATCATATTTCCGGCGTTGAGTTTTGACTTGAGTATCGCCTTAAGTCTCTGCATATATTCTTTCCTGATCGTGTCCTTCATCTCTTGGTGTTTTATATCCCCTCCTTCCATTTATTCCCAGGTATTTGTATCTGTCTCATCTATGTGTTGATGTTGCTCCCATCTGGTAGCTTTATCCCTTCAGTTCTCGTTACTTTGCCTTTTTGTATGTTGACTAAGGCGCATTATTATTATTATTATTATTATTATTATTATTATTATTATTATTATTATTATTATTATTATTATTATTATTATTATTATTATTATTATTATTTCTAATATTTAAGGGTTCAACATTAATAGAAATGGTAAAAGTTCATGATAGAGTTTTTCCTTATTATTATTATTTTTTTTTCGTCTATCATAGTCCTGCAATTCGACTTGGTGGTATTTATAGTGTGGGGTTCCGGGTTGCATCCTGCCTCCTTAGAAGTCCATCACTTTTCTTACTATGTGCGCCGTTTCTAGGATCACACTCTTCTGCATGAGTCCTGGAGCTACTTCAGCCTCCAGTTCTTCCAGATTCCTTTTCAGGGATCTTGAGATTGTGCCTAGTGATCCTATGATTATGGGTACAATTTCCACTGGCATATCCCATATCCTTCTTATTTCTATTTTCAGGTCTTGATACTTATCCATTTTTTCCCTCTCTTTCTCTTTAACTCTGGTGTCCCATGGTATTGCAACATCAATGAGTGATACTTTCTTCTTGATTTTGTCAATCAACGACACGTCTGGTCTATTTGCACGTATCACCCTATCCGTTCTGATACCATAGTCCCAGAGGATCTTTGCCTGATCGTTTTCTATCACTCCTTCAGGTTGGTGCTCGTACCACTTATTACTGCAAGGTAGCTGGTGTTTCTTGCACAGGCTCCAGTGGAGGACTTTTACTACTGACTCATGCCTCTTTTTGTACTGGTTCTGTGCAAGTGCCGGACATTCGCTTGCTATGTGGTTTATGGTTTCATTTTTCGTATTGCACTTATTATTATTATTATTATTATTATTATTATTATTATTATTATTATTCAGAAGACGAAACCCATGACGTTGCTAAATGTATTTTTTAGCTACCGTAAATTCGAGATTAATCTTGGGCATTATTATTATTATTATTTTTTTTTTTTTTTTTTTTTTTTTTTTTGCTCTATCACAGTCCCCCAATTCGACTGGGTGGTATTTATAGTGTGGGGTTCCGGGTTGCATCTGCCTCCTTAGGAGTCCATCACTTTTCTTACTAGTGTGCCGTTTCTAGGATCACACTCTTCTGCATGAGTCCTGGAGCTACTTCAGCCTCTAGTTTTTCTAGATTCCTTTTCAGGGATCTTGGGATCGTGCCTAGTGCTCCTATGATTATGGGTACGATTTCCACAGGCATATCCCATATCCTTACTATTTCTATTTTCAGATCTTGATACTATCCATTTTTTTTCCTCTCTTTCTCTTCAACTCTGGTGTCCTTGGTATTGCGAACCATCAAATGAGTGATACTTTCTTCTTGACTTTGTCAATCAAAACGTCACGTCTGGTCTGTTTGCACGTATTCACCCCTATCCGTTCTGATACCATAGTCCCAGAGGATCTTTTGCCTGATCGTTTTCTATCACTCCCTCCGGTTGGTGCTCGTACACTTATGACTGCAAGGTAAAGCTGATGTTTCTTGCACAGGCTCCAGTGGAAGGCTTTTGCCACTGAATCATACCTCTTTTTGTACTGGTTCTGTGCAAGTGCCGGACATTCGCTTGCTATGTGGTTTATGGTTTCATTTTTCGTATTGCAACTTCCTACATATGGAGAGATGTTATTTCCGTCTATCGTTCTTTGAACATATAGGTTCTTAGGGCTGACTGTGCCGCTGTTATCATTCCTTCAGTTTCCTTCTTTAGCTCTCCCCTCTGTAGCCATTGCCACGTGTCAATCGCTGGCTAGTTTTCTTTTAGTCTGTCTCATGTATTGTCCGTGCATTGGTTTGTTGCCATGCCAGTCCCTGTTCTGTCTGTCTTTCTCCTGTCTCTGTATATTTTCTGGGTCTTCGTCCTTACTTTTATTAGTCCTTCTTCCCATGCACTCTTGAGCCACTCGTCTTCACTGGTTTTCAGATATTGCCCCAGATATTATTATTATTATTATTTATTATTATTATTATTATTATTATTATTATTTTATTATTATTGTATTATTTTTATATTACTAATACTCAGAAGAAGTTGCAAAATGCGTTTTTCCCTCTTTTACTCAAAACACCGTAAAAAACTAAAGAAAAATACAACTATTTTGTTTGTGTTGTTGTCTTGTTCCTCTGTGTATATATCCGACGTCATCCTCCGGACGCGGAAATCGGATATGCAAATGAATTCCTCTCCGAGAGCGGAGAGCTTTGCTGAGGGGGAGGGGGCGGGGGCATGGGGGGAACAGGGGTGGCACGGCCCTTTAATTAAAGAACAACAAAAACATCACCCGAAGCATAATTGAAGTGCAACAGAGGACCATTAAAAACTTTTATTTTTTGTCTAAGTATGATTTTGGAGCGACAAAGAAAAAGTAATTAAAGATTGAATTAAAAAAGGTCACGAAAATTTCACATAACAATATGACAAAAATTATGCAAAAAAATTATCTTAATTCGATAAAAACTGCCGCTCGGAAAAATTAAATGTTACAGCTAAAGTTCCAAAACGTTAAAGATGATCATATGTCTACATAAATCCCTACGTAAGATACGGTCATAAATATGAAATCATAACACGGTTAATTTCCAAACTTGATTCCGCCAGGATTATTCATAGTTGCATTCATAAGGTGAAGGAGTCTCTCTCTCTCTCTCTCTCTCTCTCTCTCTCATCATCATCATCATAATCATCATCTTCTAATTCACCCTTTGTTATTCCGTATTCCTCGCTTATCTTACCTCATCAAATCATCGGTATAATATTTCACCTTTCAACATAAGACGCGAATGTTCTACTTAAAACTGAATTAAAATAAACGTCCAGACAATACCTCAATAAAAAGTAAAAGGTTTTATGAATAATTTAATTCACAAATAATAATAATAATAATAATAATAATAATAATAATAATATAATAATAACAATAATAATAATAATAATAATGTCAAATTTTCTCCACCTTTAAGACCTTTTTTGAAAATAGTACGTCTTTGTCCCCCTCCGCCCCAAACCCCCCCACCCCCACCCCATTCCAGCGAGAGATAATTCTGCCTTGTCGTTGTATATTTACGTAATTCTGAGGCTATGTCCTCAGGTGAAGGGTCTTGGAGAGAGAGAGAGAGAGAGAGAGAGAGAGAGAGAGAGTATACCTTGAGATATCTTTTGAAGAGCTAATGTTAAATGGCTTTATCCTTAGGTGAAAGTCTTGAAAGAGAGAGAGAGAGAGAGAGAGAGAGATCTAGTGTATATGTTTACAAATTATTCAATATCTACTAAGATTTTAACAGCTCAAGTATTGTAGTTCCGCGTGAAGTATCTGTGACCTGTTTTATTATTATTATATGTAATATATACAAGGGTCCTTTAAATATACTGGGAGAGGTCGGCTCATCAGCGACGAAACAGAAAGTAAAACGTTCCCTCTGCCGCATGACGTCACGCTACGAACAGTCTCCCTGACAGCACTGACTCTGACAGGTATACGTAGTAACCCCCCCCCCCCGATGCAAGGATACCTTTCCCAAAAAAATACTTCTTAAGTATAAATATTTTATTTGGGTTTTACTAAAGTACAGATGTTTTTTTTTTTTTTTTTACCTTATGGAGACCATACTTCTAAGTTTCATAATAATCTGAGGCTTCTAAACCAAAAAAAAGTCATAGGGAATAGAGGTACCTTTCAAGGGAACACAAATACTGTAATGTGTTGACCGTCAACTTATCCCTAACCAAGGAGGTATGATTAACGTAGAGAAAGTTGTCTTGGTACTAAATCCTATACAACGAGTTAAGGATTAACATAGAGAAAGTTTTTTTGGTACAATGAACTCTCATTTAATTCTAACAGATTAACAGAACAAAGATGACAGTTAATGGTGAAGGAATGAGATATGCTATGAGTTTTTGTTTCTCACGAGCCAGGTGTGGACTGAGGGGACAAAAAAGATTTGTTGTTTTCATGGTTTTTTCTTACTGTAGTTCCTGCAAGTCCTCGTTTCTTTTTTTACTCGTGTCGATAATGTTGTTAAGGTGCGCATTTCTAAAAAACACCTGATATTTTGGCAAAAATTCCACAACCTCGTCAGCAACACCAGCGACAGCAGATTTCATTTTCAGCAGCCATTGTTTTTATGCATTCCGTTCCTGTCTAAGACCATAGCCATGAATTGCTGTAAAAATTTCTCTACAAATTTTTCAAGTTTAGAAAAAAAAGTCGTCTGATGGTGCATAGAGTTTTCCTTCACTTATATAATGGGACCATGTCTCTGACGTCTTGCTGTTAATAAAAATGTACCCTATACTTGGATTTTAAAGGCAAAACGGTTTTTCACTAACATATCCATCCCCGATATATCTTAAGGACTCTTCCTCGATAACAGATCCCGTGTGTCTCCTGATTTCTGACATTTTAGCAAATTCTGTTTCCTCAGAAAACATTTCGTCATTCTTAAGATCCACATCAAATTCCAGGTCTCTAAAATTATGTTTATCCATCATATTTCTTAGGCCAGTTCCCTGTCATGGAAAGATTTATCATGTCCGTTTTCCATCACGTCCAGATGATACCATTTCATGGGATAAACGGGTCAAAGCTTCAATATCCATACCTAGCAAAAACGTTTTTTCAATCTATATTTAAAATTAACTGCATGGGATAATATGAGAACTCATCTGCCTAATGCATCCAAAAACTTTCAAGACAATCTTGAATTAAATTTCCGTGTCATATAAAAGAAAATGTCATGACTGTTTTAGCATGTTATGTAGCCCAATCATCAGTGACAAGATATAATCACACCTTTTTAGAATTTGTAAAGGCAATTCAATTTTGTGGGTTTTTTTTACCCTCATTCCCAGCATAGCATCGACCATTTTTTGTAAAGCACTTTTCTGGCTATCCAACTTTATCCCAAATGTGCATTGCGGGCTTTTATGTCACCGAACATCATAGAGGAATTCATGACATCGAACCATTCATTCACTGTAGCTATAAAATCGGCAGTTTCCTTCCAATTGTTGCTCTCTAGTAAGGACCTTTCTCCTAAAAAATACAAAATGCCTTAGTAACATGACTTGTAAGTAGCTGTAAGCATACTTTACACGCTGTCTTTTAAGCCACTTACATTGATATGCGTTCATAATTTTATATGCTAAGGCATCTCTGATACGGTTTTCATTAGCATTTCACGGACACAGGCATCAGATACACTGCTTCCATTTTCCATAAGAAACCCGTGGTCCAGAAAATGATTGCCAATTAACTTTACCAAATGGGAGCATCAGCAAATAAGAAGACATTCCTGTCAGCACATGGGTTTTTAAAAATGACTTTCTCAGGGTAAAGGAGATCAATCCCGAATTCTTTCCAAAACCCGCAAATTATTAGGTCCAAGATCATGGACAATTGCCTCAACGGCAAAGCGAGCTTTTTCAACATTTATAAAAATATCAGTCATCATATTGGTAGTATATGAGTTGCTTCCAGCTTCCCATCAAACCTCTTAACCACTTGAAACTTTATCAAGAGGTTCATTACAAAACGTCCATCCTTTTTTCCCTTTGTCATAACTCCACTTACTACCAATATTCATTTCATCAACTGAAATAACGGCAAGTTTTTGAATGCAAAATAACCGGCTCACATTTCAGATTTTGCGCTCGTTTGTTCAGTGTACTTTTTGATGGCAGAGGAAATCCTCTTTTAGTTCGCAAATATGAATATCTTTTGGTGCTCATGCTTCTGAGAGTGAAAGCTGCCGATATGTCTTCATCGCGCCATTGACTGACAAGCTTTTTGTTTTTAGTTATGAGAGCATTATCTGTGTTTTGTACTTAGCACAGGTTGAAATAACTTGTTTATTTATGTTAATGTGAACTAGGTTCTGTCACTTCCATTTCCAAATTAACCAGTTTCAGTTCTGATTGGTCTTTTCCAAATGCTCTATTTTTTCTTTAGCTCTTCCACTTCCTCTACTTGTTTAATTGTATTTTGTTCAGAACTCTCTTCAGGCTGTGCAATAATTTCTTGAACAGAGACTTCTGGAGAAGAGCACGCTTCCAGTAAACATCGTCTGCGTGTTTGCAAGCATGCATCCATTTCTTCATCGTTTTTTCTTCTTTTGGGAAGCTAAAATATTGAATACCCTAATTAATGGCTCTTTTTGCTATTACTATGACATCCAAATACAGCAAAAATGGAAGGCATGGCTGCTGGAAGTTAATAAACGTGACAGAGACCAAAGTAAGACTACCTCTAGTCAGGTCAAACCTCGGCCACCGTCTCCGAAACTTAACGTCACGAAAGCTCCGCCCACATGCGCGTAGCTCACTGATGAGCCGACCTCTCCGAGTATATTTTTAAAGGACCTGTATATATATATATATATATATATATATATATATATATATATATATATATATATATATATATATATATCGATATATCAGGCTATCTCAGTTCTTAACATATGTATACCGGCATTTGATAAGTCGCAGATTTCATACCAGCCCGAGAATTCTTTACTCAGCGTATAAAAAAAAAAAAAATAGAAAAAAATAACTCTTAATCTCTCATATGGTAAGTAATGAGCGACCAACCATTTTTCGCTACCGTGCAATTAGTTAGAATTGATGTTGTAGAAACTAAGATAGCTCTGTTTATTACCCGTGACTAATGGGGAGCAAAGTTGCAACGTTGCTTAGTTCATTAATTAGTGCGCGCGTTTTATGTTGCTATTGTGGTGAGATAGTTTCTGTAATTGGAAAACATCGTATATGGAGGTTGTATTTATTATTATTATTATTATTATTATTATTATTATTATTATTATTATTTATTATTATTATTATTATTATTATTTAGTAGATGGAACTTATTCGTATGGAACAATCCCACACCAAAGGGGACCACTGACTTGAAATTCAGGCTTCCAAAGAATATGGTGTATTATTATTATTATTATTATTATTTTTTTTTTTTTTTTTTGCTCTATCACAGTCCTCCAATTCGACTGGGTTGTATTTATAGTGTGTTCCGGGTTGCATCCTGCCTCCTTAGGAGTCCATCACTCTTCTTACTATGTGTGCCGTTTTCTAGGATCACACTCTTCTGCATGAGTCCTGGGAGCTACTTCAGCCTCTAGTTTTTCTAGATTCCTTTTCAGGGATCTTGGGGATCGTGCCTAGTGCTCCTATGATTATGGGTACGATTTCCACCTGGCATATCCCATATCCTTCTTATTTCTATTTTCAGATCTTGATACTTATCCATTTTTTCCCCTCTCTTTCTCTTCAACTCTGGTGTCCCATGGTATTGCGACATCAATGAGTGAATACTTTCTTCTTGACTTTATCAATCAACGTCACGTCTGGTCTGTTTGCACGTATCACCCTATCCGTTCTGATACCATAGTCCCAGAGGATCTTTGCCTGATCGTTTTCTATCACTCCCTCAGGTTGGTGCTCGTACCACATTATTACTGCAAGGTAGCTGATGTTTCTTGACACAGGCTCCAGTGGAAGGCTTTTGCCACTGAATCATGCCTCTTTTTGTATGGTTCTGTGCAAGTGCCGGGCATTCACTTGCTATGTGGTTTATGGTTTCATTTTTCGTATTGCATTCCTACATATGGGAGAGATGTTATTTCCGTCTATCGTACTTTGAACAGATCTGGTTCTTAGGGCCTGATCTTGTGCCGCTGTTATCATTCCTTCAGTTTCCTTCTTTAGCTCTCCCCTCTGTAGCCATTGCCAATTGTCATCGCTGGCTAGTTCTTTAGTCTGTACTCATGTATTGTCCGTGCATTGGTTTGTTGTGCCAGTCCTCTGTTCTTTCTGTCTTTCTCCTGTCTCTGTATATTTCTGGGTCTTCGTCTACTTTTATTAGTCCTTCTTCCCATGCACTCTTTAGCCCACTCGTCTTCACTGGTTTTTAGATATTGCCCCAGTGCTCTGTTTCGATGTTAACGCAGTCCTCTATACTTAGTAGTCCTCTCCCTTCCTTCCTTTCGTGGTTATGTATTAGTCTGTCCGTATTTGCTCCTTGGGTGTAGTGCTTTGTGTATTGTCATATGTTTCCTGTTTTCTGATCTATGCTGCGGAGTTCTGCCTTCGTCCATTCCACTATTCCTGCGCTGTATCTGATTACTGGCACTGCCCATGTGTTTTATGGCTTTTATCATATTTCCGGCGTTGAGTTTTGACTTGAGTATCGCCTTGAGTCTCTGCATATATTCTTTCCTGATCGTGTCCTTCATCTCTTGGTGTTTTTATATATCCTCCTTCCATTATTCCCAAGGTATTTGTATTCCTGTCTCATCTATGTGTTGATGTTGCTCCCATCTGGTAGCTTTATCCCTTCAGTTCTCGTTACTTTGCCTTTTTGTATGTTGACTAAGGCGCATTTTTCTATTCCAAACTCCATCCTGATGTCCCCAGATACAATCCTTACAGTCTGGATTAGGGTATCTATTTCCTTGATGCTCTTACCATACAGCTGATGTCGTCCATGAACATCAGATGGTTGATTCTGTTGCCTCTTTTCTTGAGTTGGTATCCGGCATCCATCTTCTGTAGTATTTTGTCATCGAATCATGGCTACTACGAAGAGTAGTGGGGACAGTGAGTCGCCCTGGAAGATCCCTCTCCTGATATTAACCTCTGCTAGTCTTATTCCAGAGCTTGTAAGTATTGTATTCCAGTTGCGCATTGTATTTTTGAGGAAGCTGATGGTATTTTCCTCTGCCCCATATAGTTTTTCATGGCATTCTATTAGCCATGTGTGTGGTATCATGTCGAAGGCCTTCTTATAGTCTATCCATGCCATGCTTAGGTTGGTTTTCCTTCTCTTACTGTTCTTCATTACCATTTTGTCTATCAGGAGCTGGTCTTTTGTGCCCCTACAATTCCTTCTGCAGCCTTTCTGTTGGTGGGGGATGGTGTTTGTCTCCTCTAGGTAGTTGTATAGCCTTTCACTGATGATACCTGTTAGTAACTTCCACATTATTGGTAGGCAGGTGATAGGCCTGTAGTTACTGGCTATATTTATTATTATTATTATTATTATTATTATTATTATTATTATTATTATTATTATTATTATTATTATTGTTGTTGTTGTTGTTGTTTTTTGCGTGTGCTGGGAAAGTCTTCCTCTTTCAATCAAATTCTTGTAAAATTAAACTGATTGAATTATGTACATATATATACTTATATATGTATTATGTATATAGATACGTATATAATATTATATATATATTATATATATTCATACATATGTATAAATTTACATATATATATTCATATACAGTCACTATAAGATTATTATTCCAACTGAATTTAATCAGGCACATAATTTTATCCTCCAAAATTACTTACTTGATATAATTAAAATCAATTCATCTCGCTGCGCGATGGTAATTAGCAGCGACAACGTGAAAACCTTGTTTGCCCGTTTGTATTAGACAAACAATTATTTCCGCGAATAATTACCTCGGCGATCTGATGATTACTCTCTCCCCCGCCATGGAAGATTCATTAGGGTACCGCGTGACGTCACTCGTCCGTTAAAGAGATGCTTCCGAGGCTGGCTCACCTCGAGCTCCCCGGGCTGCGTTTTTGATCTTTTTCATTTTTTAAAATCTTTTATGCTGATGAATTCCACCATCTTCTACCGCGTTTGGATTCAAATGAAACGTGGGTTTATTAGATGCTTATTTTAAGTTGATCTCAATTCTAAGCAAGTAAAAAATGCGGCACGGTCGAGTTGTCTGTACTTCGTTAATAGTTGTATGAGCAGCGGTCTATGATACTTTCAGCCACCGCCCAGTAGTGGTCTGTCCTATAGCGTTGCCAGACGGACGATCATGTCAAACTTTAACCTTAGATGAAATAAAAAGTACTGAGGCTAGAGGGCTGCAATTTGGTATGTTTGATGATTGGAAGGTGCATGATCAACAGACCAATTTGCAGCCCTCTAGCCTCAGTAGTTTTCAAGATCTGAGGCCGGAGAGAAAAAGCGCAGACGGACAGACAAAAAGTAGCCATCTCAATTGTTTTCTTTTACAAAAAAAAAGGAAACCAAAAATGGTTTGCTTTTTTCAGTTTTTATGCATTTCTGTACCTGTTTTTTATTATTGATAACTTCTTACCGCTTATTCAGCGACGCCATAGCGTATTTGACGCCGCAGTGTATTTGAAGACGGACAAATTTACCAGGGTTATAAACGACAAATTTTATTTTAAAAATAATGTAAAAAAAATGTGATAAACTCCTCGAAGATTACAAAGTTCGACAGAAATGAGACGCCATCAGGCCGTTCTTATTATCCACCTTCCTTGTGCGCATAGTTATCAACCTTTATTATTGTAATCCCCTTGTGCGCTGACAAAGCCGCCGTAACATGACAAAATACAATTTTTGGCTTCTGTCACGCCCTTCAAAGCGTATAGTACGTATATTTAAGTGTATAATAAAGAATATTTAAGTTGGGTGATGAAGAAGGATGGGTACCAGTCCCTTGGGGGCTATGCGCCCGCTCTGGTAGTGCTGATTATTCACCTCTCTCTCTCTCTCTCTCTCTCTCTCTCTCTCTCTCTCTCTCTCTCTCCACACTGGATTCTTTTTAGAAAAAAGCTTAGCTCTTGATATTCTACGTAGTACTGATTACTAACGTCTGTTAAATCTCTCTCTACTGGATTTTTTAGAAAAAAAAAAAAAAACTTAAACAATCCTTTTTTCCAATCCCCGCTCCGGAATCGACCTCGGGTTCCAAAGATGCGAAACGAGAGAGAGAGAGAGAGAGAGAGAGAGAGAGAGAGAGAGAGAGAGAGAGAGAGAGAAGTAAAAAGTTTCTTGAAACCTCTCTAAAAATATCTGCCAAGACTTATTAGCTCCGGCGTCAATGAAAAGCCTCTAATTACCTTTTTTTATTTAACTTTTTTAGCTTATCTTTTTTTTTTCTTTTTTTTCTTTTTTTTGCGACGTCTAAAGGTTGCTTCTTTCTCGATGGCTCCCAACTCTCTAATGAACGTCCTATTCAGAGCGAGAATTCGCTGAGAGTTGGGAGGAATAAGAGCGTCAAGAGGAAGTTTGAAAGGAGGCGACAAACGTTCGCAATAATAATTGTTTTATTTTTCATTTTTAGTCTGTAAAAGAAAACAATTGAGATGGCTTTGTCTGTCCGTCCGCACTTCCCCTGTCATCCCTCAGATCTTAGAAACTGCTGAGGCTAGAGGGCTGCAAATTCATATGTTGATCATCCTCCCTCCAATCATCATGCATACCAAATTGCAGCCTTCCAACCTCAGTAGTTTTTATTTCATTTAAGGTTCAAGTTAGCCATGGCTGAAAATTACATGGGCCGTGGCTCATACAACATTATATCCTGTACAGGAGCACTTTTCTACTTGTTATATATATAGTATATATATATATATATATATATATATATTATATATATATAGAATACGAGTTATTTTAGTGAAATCTCGGCTGTTTCTGGTATTCCTTAGTCGCGTTATCAGTCATGATAAGGTTATTTAAGATATGGTGTTCGTGAAATGAATAAATAAAGACATAGTAAATAGGTAAACTGATTAATTAATAGAAAAAAATATGTAAATGAAAGTAAACAAATAAAAGACAAAAAGGCCCAGCTGCAGGTAAAATATAATTCTCTCAGAATTCTTACCATCCACGTGATGAAATATGAGGCGCACAAAGTGCCATGCAGGAACTTTAAAAAAAAAAAATTACTGGCGATTTTGAAGAAAATTCGCGAAATCCATTGTGACTCGCTTTTATCATGAATCTCATATTTAGCGAGATTTTACTTCTCGTGCCTGAACGTCCTCTAGTGTAAGGCATGATGTAGAAGCAGCTAATTTTCTTAATGCTTGGCGCACCATGTATAGCAAACAATGTCGGCCCTTAGTCATTACTCTGGGGGATTTTAATCTTCTTTTTAAAATAAAAATGCTTCGTGTATGTGGTATATATATATATATATATATATATATATATATATATATAGTATATATATATATATATATGTATATATATATGTGTTGTGTGTATGTATGTGGGTATATATATACATACACGTATACATACTTGTAATTGTATTAGCCACAATGCCCTCTTAACTTCTGGAATTCTTCGCGTTATTTTGGATACACTTGTCACTACGAAGCCTTGAGATCCAAGTTCAAAGAAATATGAAGAAAATTTGACTAGTAGATTCTACATATAGACATGCTTACATATATTAAGCATATTTTGTAAATATATGCGTATACGTACATTCATACACATGTATGCGCCAGTATTTATCAATGACCTAATACTTAAGACTAGTACTTTTCAAATTCCCTTATAGGACACTTCCAACTTTTAATGTCAATTATGTTGTTTACTATGTGAGTTGCTTTTTCATAATTCGCTCTTGAAACATTAAGATTTGTATTAAGTGAATTTTTTGTGCAAAACCTTTTTAACCAGTAATTTTTTTCCTACTGTAACCTGAAGCGTTTGTAGCCAAATGTCATTACTTGTTCGAGTAAAGGAACTATTTATTGCGGTGTATTGCTTAGTGACTAGCATTGTATTATATACTTGCTTTGTATTACTTTGTATTACTCTATGACTTGCTTTTACAAAATTCCCTCTTGAAAAATTAAGATTTTTAGTAAGTGAATTTTTGTACAAAGCCTTTTTAATCAGTAATTTTTTTGCCTCATTTAACCTGATGTGTTCGTAGCTAAATGTCATTTCTGGTTCGAGTAAAGGACCTGTTTATTGAGTCATATTACTTAAACTAAGTGTCTAGTTTTCTTCAAGCAATCAGCTGCAGACGATCGCTGCTAAGGTTTCCATTAGATGCAATTTTCCTTTTAGTTTTTGTTCTTTTGCATTATGCATCGCTCACATGTCACTCTGCTCACTGTGATCCATTATTCGCCCCTTGATGGAAATTCCCCGATGAATTTTGACTAAGACCAGATTAGGTGACGATCTGGGATGCTTAGCCGACACCTGAGATTCCCTTATATTCGCTTTCCCTCCAGAGCTTACAGAAATGATTTAGCCAGAAGATAAAGGATTTAGCGATGTTTTCACTTACAGTAAATCGAATACATTAGCTCTGAATTGACAGAATGTAAAAACGAAAATATATTTCCTTACATATTCGAGCATTTGTCAATATTTTCATTTACAGTAAATCGAATACATTAGCTCTGAAACTGACTGAATATAAAAAGGAAAATATACTTCCTTACAAATTCTCTTCCACTCCAGAGCTTACAGAAATGATTTAGCAAGAAGATATACGTAAAGCCTCTGGCATCATTCAGAACAAGCCAGTATACTCTCCCAAGGCCTTGTAAAAGCGAAGCTGGATTAATTCATCGTTCTTAAAGCAGATCTGCGTCAACCTTTACAGGTAAATAGCAACACAGGAGGAGGAGGAGGAGGAGGAGGAGGAGGTAGGGGGAGTAGGAGGTTTTGTCTTCTCCCTCAGTCCCACGTCGGATGAGTTACGTTGAAAAGCAATTTAATTAGGAATGATCAAAATATCAACTGTGGAAATGATCAACGCAGTCTTATGCGCGCCCATGAAACTTCCAGCCACGGCCCAGTGGTGGTCTGTCTTATATCGTTCCCAGACGCACGATTATGGTTAACTTTGAGCTTAAATAAAACTAAAACTACAGAGGATTACGAAAGTTTAGCAAGTTTTTGTCGACAACGAAGAAGGAATTCGAATGAGGTGGAAGGTTTAAGTGAAAGAAAATTAGTCGATGCAACAAAATTAATTTATGTTTTATTTATTTTTTTCTCATTCATTTTATTATAGTTTTCAGTACTTTTGTTTCCACGGGCATATTTGAGAATATAGATGATGTGGGAGATACAAAATGATTATCCAGATTTTCACTTTTTAGTTTTCCGTAAAAGACAAATATTGAGATGGCTTTGTCTGTCCGTCCGTACTTTTCCTGTCCGCCCTCAGATCTTACAACCTACTGAGGCTAGAGGGCTGCAAATATTTATGTTGATCATCCACCCTCCAATCATCAAACATACCAAATTGCAGCCCTCTAGCCTCAGCAGTTTTTATTTTATTTAAGGTTAAAGTTAACCATAATCGTGCGTCTGGCAACGATTTAAGGCTGACCACCACCGGGCCGTGGTGATAGTTTCATGGGCCCACATATTGCTGCGTTGATCATTTCCACAGTTGAAATTTTGATCATTCCTCTTCATTCCTTTTCAACGTAACTTATTTTAAGCGTCTCTGGATAGCTGGAAATGCGTTGTCTTCCAGCGAACACCTCCCTGGAACGGCTTATTAAACGACGTTCATCAACGCCAGTTCAAACGTCCCTTCGACGGCATAACCGCTGTATTCACCAGCTCGAATGGAAATCCCTTTCAGCTGGATTGTTAAACGCCGTTCGTTCAACCAGATGAAAGCCCCCAAATGCAAACTCCCTTTAGATAAAGAAAGGGCAGACTCCCTTTTAGATTATGTAGTGAGTCTGTTGTATATTCTTCGCTGATCAGATTCCCAAGACAATGCGATGTGGTCGGCTACCCTGGATTCCAGCTTCATTCGGTTCGTCTGGCTGTCCAGAAGGAAACTGGAAGGCTTAAGATGGCTTCCAGGTCTTCTTCTTCTTCTTCTTCTTCTTCTTCTTCTTCTTCTTCTTCTTCTTCAGTTACCAGACTTCGTTTAACTACTTCCAGAATAAGTGCTTAATAAGTTATCCTGGAAGTACAGAATGAGTCTGGTTATGTTAGTCATTTCCTGAAGATACTAGACTTCGTTTATCCATTCGGTTCGTCCGGAATTTGGAACGCTTAATATGGCTTCCAGGTCTTCTTCTTCTTATCGTTCTTCTTCAGGTACCATGCATCGTTTCCAGAAAGAGGCTGGTTATTAAGTTTTCCTGAAAGTACAAAATCACTCTGGTTCTGTAATCATTTTCCAAAGGTACCAGACTTTGTTTAACTGCTTCCAGAAAGAGGCTGGTTATTGAAGGCTACTAAAAGACTCAGAGTCGACTTGACAGCAAAAATTTGTCCTTCTGGTTTGAGTTCTGGCTGAATTCACAGGTTTATGTATGCCAGCCTAGGGCCGTACTCAGATAATATTTCACCGTTTTCTCTCTCTCTCTCTCTCTCTCTCTCTCTCTCTCTCTCTCTCTCTCTCTCTATATATATATATATATATATATATATATATATATATATATATCCATACTTTTGTCGCTACGAAGTACAATTAGGCTATTGTATCGTACTGTCCATAGAGAGAGAGAGAGAGAGAGAGAGAGAGGAGAGAGAGAGAGAGAGAGAGAGAGAGAGCAATATTTCTTTCCTAACTGTTTATTCGTCCCATTACCAATTTTGGTCGATCCTTTGAAGCTATGAATACTGTCTAGTATTATTATTCTCTTTATTTCGATAATTATTACGTCCATTCCCTAGTGTATTTAGGAAATAATATAATAGTTACTCAATAAGAGCTGTATGTATACGTTCATTATAATACCACCGATCCACGAGAAGCCTGGGTATGATGAATTATTTATATATAATGGTAATCAGACGGCGAAAATATATAATGTGCATTATAAAGGTATTTTGCACCGGCTCATCTCGCCGATAATAGTCGTCCATATTATATGAGCGTTGGGTTTTTTTATGAAAACGATGATAGTAATTACTGTACTTCGCTCGCGTTTTGGATGGATTTTACCAGCAAATAATCCCCTGGATGGTTTTAAAACATCGTATTGAAAAAATTCTAGTGTCTCTATAAATACACATTTAATTCAAGTAGATCTAACTGTAGCATTTGTCTTGTTTTAGTTTTCTGTAAAAGAAGACTATTGTGCCGCCTTTGGTCTGTCCGTCCGCACTTCTTTCTGTCCGCACTTTACCTGTCCGCTCTCAGATCTTGGAAACTACCGAGACTAGAGGGCTGCAAATTGGTATGTTGATTATCCTCCCTCCAGTCGCCAAACATATCAAATCGCACCCCTCTAGCCTCAGTACTTTTTTATTTCATTTTATTCAAGGTGAAAGTTGGCCATAATCGTGCGTTTGGCAATGGTGTAGGAGGCATCATCACTCTCGTACAGTAATTAAGCCAGACGAATTTCGCGGGTTTTCATCTACAAAGAGAGAGAGAGAGAGAGAGAGAGAGAGAGAGAGAGGGGTGGGGGGGAGGGGGGGGGGGAAATATATAATAGCCAAATACTCCACCTGACATGAAAATTCCTCCTGAAAAATTAAAAGTCAGAGAGAGAGAGAGAGAGAGAGAGAGAGAGAGAGAGAGAGAGAGAGAGAGAGAGAGAGAATATATATTAGTCAAATACTTCAACTGACAAATGAAAAATCCTCCTGAAAAATCGTAATCGAAAAAAGGGGTTTTGATATTTGAAGTTGATTTATGTCTTATCCAGCCGTGAAATGTTGTTATGTCAGGTTGTTTACGCTCCGCTGAGTTCACGAATTTCGTTTCGTCGTGACAGATGTTTTGGGCTGGAATTTGCTGGAATCATGATAACAGTGCCGTGGATAATGTGACTGACGTGGCAGGTGTTTTGACTGATTTTTGTTGTAATAAACTTAATTCGATTTAATCCACTTTTAAAATCTTATGGTCGACATGACAACTTTGTTGATTAGAGAACAACTTTCATTATGTCATCATGATTTTAGCTTCATCTTAAAATTGGAAAGACTTCTACTTAACTTTGCATACTGAAAGGCAATGTATGTTGTGCTCTCTCTCTCTCTCTCTCTCTCTCTCTCAATTAAAATTATTAAAAGCGGGAGCACCTCGAGAGGTAATCTTCTCCCCACCTTGGTGATTCACTCGGATCACTTTATTTGACGATTTATTGAAACTGATTTTTGAAACATTAAATCAAAGAAGCTTTTGTAGTGTGAATGTCTCTCTCTCTCTCTCTCTCTCTCTCTCTCTCTCTCTGCAACCTATGAGATACTTAGTAGTATGCCTGTGTGGCTCCACCTGGATTCCAAAGGATTAGCAATCGCCAAATTGCTTGGTGAAATGAAGATAGATTTGCCCGTCTCGGTCATTCGTCGTCACTCTCACACCTGAGTCAGGTTTCCTCATTCTATAAATATTGTTGTTTCTGGTTTTTGTTTCTGTGGTTTCTGCTAATCATTAGCTTCAATATCATTGGAAACAACAAGGAATTGTCAGTGAAATATTAATTTACTTTTTCTATATTCCAGCAGTTGAATCTCCTTTTCTCCTTTCAAATATTACTGTTGTTTCTTTTATTTTTTTTTTCTGGTTTTTGCTACTTATTGTCGCCAATATCACACAAAACAACACAAGGTATTGCCATTATAATTTGGATATACGTTGTGTGTCTTCCAGCTGGTCCCATCTTTCTTTAGCGATTATAAAAATGTATATGTAAGTGTTACATAAGCAGAATATACGGAATGTTATTCCATATATAAAAAACTAAAACTATAATTAATTAAAACCAGTGACCCAAGAGGTCAACCAGTTTGCTTGCAGGAATGTGATCAGACCAGATACGATAAAGTAGGCTAAGATGACGTATACGATAAAGTAGGCTAAGATGACGTATTGTAATCAGTCAGTGTCTGGTTGCCGTCACCTGCGGTTATTCATTTGTTTTGTAAACTTTAGTCTAAGCTTCCTGCTTGAGACAAACACCGTGACCTATAGCTCAAGCGGCCTACATGTCTTGTAATCTATGTCATCTGTGTGTATGTTCGCATGTTCGAGCTACTGTCTGCTTCCTTTATGATTTGTAACCGATATTGTAGTCAGAAGTGATCAAGCCATCATCATTAGAAGACCTGTACAATTTCATCATGTAATCTCAGAAGAATAGATGTATTTTTGTACTCAGTGTTTTCTACTAGAAACCTCACATCAGAAAGAGATTGAATGAACTTAGCAATTATCATCATGAGTTTGAACACATCTCCGTCGTCATAACCAAAGAAGATATTGACTTAGTAAGTTATCATCAAACCCCAAGACGCTCCAATGAGTATGGAAGTCATAACCAACCGACTTAGCGTAAAATTATTGCAAGTCTAACATAACCTCACAGGGCGCCTTATTATACGAAGGCAACAGCCCTGAAATTGGTGGCAGCGGTATATTTGCGACAGCCTAAAACAAGAACTCTTCAACGTCTTCCGAAGAATAACCAGAATAATGAATAATGTATCATATCAGAAGTCAACGACAACGAAAGCAAGAGATTCTTCAAGCAACTTAGTATCATCGTTTATTGAGCGACTTCAGCAGAGCATATATTCAAGAAACAAACCTGGCGTGTCTGCTTCCTTCAGCAACGCAAGCTTTGGAATCATCCAACAAACAAACAATGCACACGGGGGAAACTCAAGCTGAAAACCAGGGTCAATCGCTAAACAGAGAAGGAGGGCTAAGGCCGTATCGAAACACCGTGACTTCCCACAAAATAAAGCTAAGTACAATCTTTTTTATTCATTGGAGTAACTTTGAGTGTTTCCTTTTGCAGGTCGAATTTCGTTATTCCTGTGGCTGAAGTTACGAGACATTCTTAAACTTACTTTTTTACAGAAATTATCTACATCATTGGGACTTCGCTACTACGAGTTTTTATCTTTGAGTTTCTGTTTCCAGAAGTACCCCTGAAACATCATAATCATATACTGTGTTAATTTTATCATTTTGGGTGATTATTAATTCTGTACGTAACAAATCATATTAAACATTGAATATGCATTTACGCAGTGGACGTCTGTATTTATACAGATGCATGGATAGGGTAGCTAGGCACCGTAGTGATAAGAAACACACAAAAACAAGTGGAACACCCGTAGAAATCTGGATGAATTAGAGGTAACATTATTTCGGGTCAGGACAATAAAGGCTCCTTTGCAAGGTCCCGATCGCAGTTTCAGCCTTGAGTTATGCTTAAAAAATCGAATCTCAACGACTCAACTTAACTTTAAAAAATACGGCTGGATTGCAAGGAATAACATGTCTGTAAAAACTTTCATTAGGTTAACATACTTAACATTCATATAAACAAATTAACAAAACGTGTCTAAATGTGCTGACCTGGATCCCTCACTATTTCAAATTTTAGCAAAGAATGAAAGTAAACCACAGCAAGTACATATAGTTAATAACAATATGCAGTAGAGATAACTTGTCTTAATAGTAATCGGTCAATTCATCATAGTTCGTCATTCTTACGTTCGTTGCTTTATACGTAACCAACAACAACAGAATGCTAAAAACACACAATACGTTGTTGATGATAATAAAAAGAAGAATCCTAATTATTATAAAAAGAAATATGTAAACAGTAGCCCTAAAAATTAGAAACAAACAAATCGTGCTTAAGCAAACTTGGTTACTGTGCCATCTAGCAGAACGGTCAGGGTCAGTCAAATCTGCCGAGTGTTCAAAGCAAAGCACATTCCACATAATAAGCGACTCTAGCGGAGTGGGGAGAGTGATGTTGGATCATTTATGCCAATACCTTTTTGAATTAAAAAGGAATTTTCCTATGAATCACATGACCGTATCAAGTAATCAGAGCAGGTTCTCGTAATTTTAATACAATAAGTTACTATAAGTAGTGGTGGATTAAGCCCGACTGTACGCGCCGTAAAAATTGGAATATCTTGTTTTTATTCCTTTACTCCACGTAATATCCTGTATTTACAGACTCACCATTTGTTGTTCGAACTTCCTTATTGAGAAGTCCGGAGTATGGTTCAGTAATTGGCAATAACAAGTTAATTGTTGTAGCATAAATCAGATTCAGTACAGGGCGGATAAGCGAACGCTTACAGATACTTTTATAGTTATTAAAAAAACATTGATCTGTATCTAGTGTAATTGTAAGATATCCATCTATTGGTATACAAAACATTATCTTTCCTCCTGCCAAATAAGGCGCGTTTATCAAAGGAAAATTCTATGAACCTTCTAACATATTAAAATCCATTTTGGACAAAAAGAGACAGTTAATCAAATAATAACTTATATAGAGGAACCAATCACTTGTCTCATAAATCGTGATATTGTTCAAGCAACCCAACAGAATTCTCCCACACCCGCAGTTGCACTTTGCACGCAAAATCTCGAGACGCATGCACCCTCGAATGTCTTGGTGCGTGTAAAAAGACTTTGCTGGGATCTGAAATTTTAATCCTTCCCGACACTGAAATATAACGATTTCCGCAAACAGAGCACTATACACTGTTGACTCACAGCAACAAGTTAATATTGAAGTCTGTAACCATCCTAATACTACTCTAGTAATCCACAAAACATATATATATATATCATGGATATGGAAGTTATAAATATCGCATTTTTTATTGTTGCTAAATTTAATCACGCCCGACCAGTTGTAGATGAATCTCTCTTATACTCTATCTAAAGTAATATCCGTAAAGTCATTCAAGCAGAGGTGATTCAGCAGAAATTTTTTTTATCTTTTATCTGAATACCAGGATGTTTCTCCACTAGCGAGTGATCTCTGGGGGAAAACGGATGTCATTGAAAACAAAATACAGTCTAAGGACAAACATAAAGCTATATACGTACCTTCGTATAGACTCCCAATGAAGTTTCAAAATAGAGATAAATGACGAAGTTGAAAAAATGTTAGTAATATGAGTCATTAGGAAATCAAATAGCCCATATAATTTTTCCCTTAAACGTCATGCCTAAAAAGATCGGACTTGGCGTATCTGAGTAGATTCCCAATCGTTTTCCAGTGCCATGTACCGACGATATCTTATCTTTGTTAGCTCAGAATAAATTTTTCACCAGCTTGGACTTACTTAAAGGCTTTCACCAGATACCATTAGCTAAGTAAGTGTACCTCATACACCGCCTTCAGCACACTCAGGGGACATTATCAATTTTTACATATGCCTTCGGTTTACGTTACGCCCCAATTACATTCACCAGAATGATTAATATAGTGTTTGGAGACTTTTAGGGGATACCCTACATGCCTATATGGTTGGTCTTGTAATCTTTTCTAATACCTTAGAAGTACATTCACATAAACTAGAGCTAGTGCTACAGAGACTAAGACAAATAATCTCAGAGTAAAATATCTAAATGTGAGTTTTAAAAACCGAACATGTTTATCTAGGTTTTATGCGTCTAGTCAAGGTCTTAAAGTAGTCCATGATAAGGTGTCGGCTATTCATAACTTTCCGGTACCTATTAACGTAAAAAGGGGATACAGCACTTTTGCGCTGTAGTGGGTATTACAATTGTAAGTAAATATGTAACTCTTCAATCATGGCAGCTCCTTTAACAGATCTTACGAAGAAGGGGGTATATTTATTATGGTCTAAAAAGCATCAACAGGCGTTCGATATCTTAAATTGAAATTATGCAGCTCACCTATCTTAAAAATCCCTGATTTAAATAAGGAAATTTTTTTTATTGCAACAGACGCCTCAGACCAAGGGGTAAGAGGGGTACTACTTCAGCAGTATGATAAACAGTTCTTTCCTATAGCTTTTTATTCACGTAAACTAAAGCCTCTGAAAGTAAATATGCAGTAATAGGCAAGGAAGGGCTAGGTATCGTTAACTCACTAGTACATTTTAAGTTCATAATCTACGGCTATCCTGATAAAGTCCTTACTGACCATAAGTCCCTTACCGAGTTTTTCAAAGGCTTTAATCATAGTCCCCAAAGGAACTCGGTGGCATATGATCATTCAGGTCTTTGGAGCCAAGAGAAGATATCTACCTGGGAAAGCAAATATCATAGTTACGCATTATTCCGCAATCTCGCACCATACTGCAAAGAACCATTAGTTGAACTAAAAGATATAGAAACATCCATGCCTATTGTTAAAACCGTATCTAAACAAGAAAATTCATTAACCCAAGAGAGCGTGAACATTGAATACCTGGGTTAGCGCTGAACTGTTACAAACTGAACAAAACAAGGGTCAGCAGATAAGCGAAACAATAAACACTTCGAACGGAAACCCTAAAGCAAAAGTATATTCAAAGTATGTGTAGCAGAATTATGTAATCAAATATAATATTATATGTAGGTCCGTGACGAGGAAAACCCGAAGAACACAGCAGGTGACTAACGACCAGGTAGTAGTAATAATCTCTTTTATACCAATCGTCCTAAACTGGTTGCATTCCAATCCATTACATGGTCATCCAGGGTTCTCTATTATGTCACAGAAAGCCAAATCACTATTTTACTGGCCTACAATGCTTACAGATATAAAAAGCACATAACCAATGGTCACACGTGTCATGAAAACAAGGGACACACTAAGACACCTGTCAGTTTAGGGGCCTATCCCGTACCAAATCAATCCTTGAAAGAATACACGTAGATTTATTAACAGAGCTACGAGTCTGACAGAGGAAACAAACACCTCTTAGTGTTAATAGTTCCTTTGACACGTTATATAGAATTAATAGCACTAAAAAACAAACACCGCAATTGAGTGCACTAGGAATATTTATGAGTGCTACATCAGAAAACATGGAATTCAACACATGATAATCTCTGACCCGGGTGGTGTAAATCAATAATAATTTCCTTAATTCGTTGTGTGAATTCCTTTCCATTAGGAAAATCAATACCATATTTCATCACCCAAAGTCAATAGGTTTGGTAGAACGGATAAATAAGAAAGTGTCATGTATTACGAGTTACACTCGCGATATTGGATCTGAACTGGATTATAGCGGTTCTCGCGGTTTTAAATACCTTTATCATCCATATCTTGTATCTAGTATAGAATTGATACCGCAAGTAGCCTTAAACGGTACGCCGCTAGAACACTTTTCCACATATTCAAGCCAACCATTAATTTACCAAATATAAAGAAAAGAAAAAAGAAAGTATGGATACAAGTGCAGTCGATATAATATACTCCGTAAGAAGTTGGAAGGGTTACAAATTATAATAAAAAAGGAATCACGATAAAATCAATAAGCAAAACGTAACCATATGCAGTAAGTGTGTATAGAATATCCAAATATATATGCGTAAAGATTTGAACTCTAACTTAACGCTTTAGTTTAGTAGTCCATTCAGTATTCTAGGGATATTAACGACAAATACGCTAAAAGCTCAAACACATATCAAAACCTACTGGCATATTGTCTGTCCCGGTGGTTTTTAAATGTACATCTATGTGAATAATCCTATATGGATCTTACAGGGTAAATAATATATATAGAATTTGTATGGAAGCCTTTTTCATTAGTTTAAATAAGGAATATCTAATTTAACATAAGTAATTAGTACATATATTTTACAATCTTGCAGATTTCCAACATGAAACTAATATCATATTGCTCAATTTTGGTACAATTTTTTTCAGACATTCTTCCCGTGTGGGTGGAGTATTAAAAAAAAAAAACCAATTTATACATGGCTATCATTTGAAAGTACTAAAGTCGTATTTATTACAACAAGTAACGTAACTCTTAAGCTGGCTGAGAGCAATCTCCTGCCAGGTGATAAGTCATCAGTCCTAAAGGTGCCTGGCGCATTTGGCGAATCATCATTGTTCCTTTTAGCCCCAATAATCTGCTTGCACAGGCTTCATCTGTAGTGTGTGTTGTCTCGTGCTTACAAAAGAAGTTAGCTGGAGAGAGGAATGCTTAGCTCATGAACTTCACATGTGGTTCATGGGTCATGGTGACATACATAGCCATAACCTATTCTTATCCGTGTGATCAATGCAAGTTTAGTTAAGGAATCGCAATCGATTTAAAATTAATGAACAAAATAAGCAAATAGAATTTCTATAACATCAAAATGAATTAATTTTTTTTTAACCTCATAGACAATTAGAGTCAATAAATCAGCTTATGACATTGGTAAACGGACATTTAGACGTATCAGGTCATGGGTATGAAAAATGTACTTGCAACATTAACATATTACAATTCAAGTAGATCGCATTCATGGGAAAATGTCACATTTTCTTGAAAAACCCAGTTATATAGAAATTAGTTACATAGTGGGTTCTTTCGTAGCATCTCCTGCCTAAAAATTAACCTCAGAGGATGAGCGCGAGAAAATTGAATATGAACCTTTTTTTAGGGGCACATAGGATCAGATTTTATCACAGCTTAATTTCAGTAAGCATAGAGAATTACAGAAACATGATTAATATTCTCTTTGACTCTTATGTTGCCTGGCAATCTTACAAATAGCTCCGTTTCACACTTCTTTGTCTAGTAACTTACTACCAGTAATATCGAATTTTCTTTGGGATTCGTTAATATGGATATTTTTACGGTCGTCGGAGACCTGGATAGGTTCACTCATTGTTATAATGCCATGGATAAAAAAGATTGTACAGCTGACTCTTTTGAATTCCATAAAATATCAGCGAATTCATGTGGGTTAAGTCTAGTCCTTAACGGCTTTCTCCCTCCCGTATTTGGATGTTGTCTGAATTTACTTTGCCCTTGTGACAGGTATAATTTCACTTACAGGCTGCTTAACAGAACCTGGTTACAGTACCCTGCAGTACGAGAGTTTCACATCGCATGCCCGGACAGATCACCTACAACTACAAAACCCGTTCGTCGCTGCGGACGACTGCAGTGAAGTAACAACTGCCTACAATGTGAAGGGAATAAGCACCATCATAAGAGAACAAGCTTATTTCGTGGACTTCTTGGACCGACACCCGTATCCCGTCGTTAATCTCATTTTTATTGCGGAATGCTCCGGCGGCTGTCGGAGTCGACTACAAAGGGACATACTTCCGACAATTACGACCAAGAGGATATACAACTCTACGTTTGCTGGCGCAGGACTCGTGCTGAGGATGATTTCATTCATTGCGAACGTATTCGTATGGCATAGGATGCAGAGGACAAGTATGGGCGCAAAATAGAACGTCGGACCCTGCCCAGGCAATTTCCCCTTGTTTTTAACCATTTGGAATTGGCCATTTCATTTGGCTATAGGTGGTTGTCTGGAACTGTGTAATGGACGAAAAGTTGTTCGAAACGCTAGAATGTGCAGTGGGTATAACCTCGGTCATGTATCCCATATATAATAACAGAAACGAAATATATTTGTGCGTGTACTCACTTGGAATCTATTTAAAGTGCACCTAGATTAATCACTTAGATTAGTCATTTATGTTAATCAGTTGTATTAAGTGCACATATATTGATCATAATTATATGAATCCATATATATATATATATGTATAAATAAATCAGGTAGCCTATAATCAATCTGTTACCTTTTATCTTACCAATAACTGCAGTTAGTATATGGATTAATGAATCAGTTAGTATATGGATTAATGAATCAGTTAGTATATCAGTTAGTATATGGTTAATGAATCAGTTAGTATATGGGTTAATGTATCAGTTACCATATCAGTTAAAATATCAGTTACCATATCAGTTAAAATATCAGTTACTATATCAGTTAATATATCAATTAATAAATCAGTTACTATATCAGTTAAAATATGATTTTTATCATGTTAATCTTTATGCTATGCAATTATCAGAAGTACATTAGTATTTTCTGTAGCATATGACTCTTCATGAGTTGAAGTGAAAAACTGTATCATTATATATCACGTGATCATTATTATTTACGAATATCATCATATGCATATGTCTTATATCTTATTACATGAATCTGTGTTTGTGTACACCATGAATTTTTTTTTTGTTTTTTTTTTTACTTATAAGTATTTTCTATATATCTATATATATTCACATAGTGTCTGTATCACACTCCTATAAGTCAAATGCAAGTCAAGCTTGAGTAATATTCAGTGGTTGGTTTTGTAGCCGACCGAGCATTTACGTAAGTGTTACATAAGCAGAATATATATGGAATGTTATTCCATATATAAAAAACTAAAACTGATTAATTAAAACCAGTGACCCAAGAGGTCAACCAGTTTGCTTGCAGGAATGTGATCAGACCAGATACGATAAAGTAGGCTAAGATGACGTATACGATAAAGTAGGCTAAGATGACGTATTGTAATCAGTCAGTGTCTGGTTGCCGTCACCTGTGGTTATTCATTTGTTTTGTAAACTTTAGTCTAAGCTTCCTGCTTGAGACAAACACCGTGACCTATAGCTCAAGCGGCCTACATGTCTTGTAATCTATGTCATCTGTGTGTATGTTCGCATGTTCGAGCTACTGTCTGCTTCCTTTATGATTTGTAACCGATATTGTAGTCAGAAGTGATCAAGCCATCATCATTAGAAGACCTGTACAATTTCATCATGTAATCTCAGAAGAATAGATGTATTTTTGTACTCAGTGTTTTCTACTAGAAACCTCACATCAGAAAGAGATTGAATGAACTTAGAAATTATCATCATGAGTTTGAACACATCTCCGTCGTCATAACCAAAGAAGATATTGACTTAGTAAGTTATCATCAAACCCCAAGACGCTCCAATGAGTATGGAAGCCATAACCAACCGACTTAGCGTAAAATTATCGCAAATCTAACATAACCTCACAGGACACCTTATTATATGAAGGCAACAGCCCTAAAATATATACCGAACTTTCACTTCAAATTACTAACATAAAAACATTAAAATTTTCTTAATTGTCATCATTTTGGAATTTTGTTATGACGGAGCAGTGTTGATTGACCTAACATTAAAAACATTAACATTTTTTTTATTGTCATCATTTGGGAATCTTATGACGAAGCAGTATTGATTGACCATTATTGACGGAAAACTTAGAAACAAATTGATATTATGCGAAAAGTAATTAATTGAAACAACCGGATCTAAAGCCATTTTAATAAGCTGTAAGAAGATCCCCTTTCTGTATTTTAGATCTTAGGCATTACACTGTATCCTCTTTTATGCTCTTTTTTTTAATTAGATTTCGTGACAAAATCGCATCTGGGGAGTTTGGTGTTGAGGGTGTTGTTCATATCATCTAATTAGCCAGGGTGACTTCTATGAGCCTAAGACTCTCATAGGCTTTGATATTCAGGTGAATGAAGGCAGTTCTGGAGAGGACACGAAGCCTTGCAACTCTCTCTCTCTCTCTCTCTCTCTCTCTCTCTCTCTCTCTCTCTCTCTCTCTATGTGGTGGTTTATTTAACCTGATCTTTGACAGGGTAAAACCACAGAAACTATTCCAATTGTGTGCGTGTGGAGAGAGAGATAGAGAGAGAGAGAGAGAGAGAGAGGCACATAATGTCCTCTGCTTGACCCAGAACTCTTAACACGATTAAAGCAGAGTAACTTTCCGATTACGTGGCCTCTGAGACGCCGAGGGAATCCCGTGCAGAGGTCGAGGCCTTGAGACGAATTACCTTCGGGTCGTGAATTTAACTTTTTTTTTTTTTTTTTTTGTTTTTTTTTTTTTAGTTTTCTGTAAAAGAAAACTACTGAGATGGATATTTATCCGTCCGTCCTCAGATCTTAAAAACTGCTGAGGCTAGAGGGCTGCAAATTGGTATGTTGATCATCCACCCTCCAGTCATCAATCATACCAAATTGCAGCTCTCTAGCCTCAGCAGTTTTTATTTTATTTAGTGCTAGCATTAACCATCCGTCTCCACTTTGTCTCAAATCTTAAAACTGCTGAGGCTAGAGGGCTGCAAATTGGTATGTATACCAAATTACAGCCCTCTAGCGTCAGTAGTTTTGATTTTTATTTAAAATTTTATTTAAGGTTAAGGTAGCCGTGATCGTGCGTCTGGCAACGCTATAAGCCAGGCCACCACCGGGTCTTGGCTGTAAGTTTCATGGGCCGCCGCGGCTTACAAAGCATTATTATTATACGCTTTATAGAAAACTGATTCTTTGGTGCATTTTTTACTTTTTTTTCTTTTTTTTCTTTCTTTTTTTTTTTTTGGAATTTAGTTCTTTAGCATCCGAGCATTGAATAAAGGAATATCCATTATACCAGGCTTAGAGGTAAAAGAAGAATGAAATCACTGGCTATTCTTGATTTAGGAGGGGGCTAGAACCCCCCTCCACCCCCTATCCCCCCTCCCGCCCCCCGCCCCCGCCCCCAAACCCTGACGATTATATATTATCCGTCTTTTCCCCAAGTCCAATTTTCGGACGGGTGTTGTCATTAACGAGCCCCTCATCGTAGGGCGAAGAATGTGATGGGTGCTGCTGGTTAGGGACTCAAGGAAGAAGAAGAGGAAGAAGAAGAAGAAGAAGAAGAGGAGGAAGAAGAAGAAGAAGAAGAGGAAGAAGAAGAGAAGAGGAAGAAGAAGAAGAAGAAGAAGAAGAAGAAGAAGAAGGAAGAAGAAGAAGAAGAAGAAGAAGAATGTGAAGAAGGAAGAGAAAAAAATGAGAGACGAAGTGAAAAAAAAGATTGGTTGAATTTTTCCCCTCGACTAAACGCAAGCGATTATCGGATAATGACGGGAGACTGGTGTATGTATGTGTATGTATGTGTGTGTACGTGTGTAAGGGGTTGTTTATGTGACGGGGGGTGGAGGGGGCTCATCCCCCCCAATTTCGTTGGCCCGCCTGTTGTTTTATCTTGGATTTTGAGGTTAATCTTCAAGATTCTTCGGCGAAATTGTTACCGGGGAGAATGACACAGCGGTTTGTTCTCGCGGATGTTGAATATATAATAGATTTGTTTATATTTATATTTACTGTGGATTGCTTCACCGATACTGTTCAATGTAACTTCCTCTGATGGATATATAGAAGTATTGCCCAGCAGCATTCTTTATCGTTAATAATGTTATTTATAAAAAAAAAAATGGAAAAACTGGATTCTGGGTTTATAAGTAAAAAAAAAAAAAAACTGGATTTTGGGTCTAAATTCTCACACGACTTAATGCGTCCGTCTTCTGTCATAGATCTCCGGCTGCCAAAACCCAACAGTAACGAATTATTGCAAAATAAATTTTTTTAAAAATAAATAGAAAAAATATATGCTTTCGGTATCGGTTGTTGCTTATGAACTGCGAGAGAGACTGTGGACTTGGCAAAGCGAATTGTCTGGTTGTCACGTTTGACAATGGATGAAGGTTTCCCGGTTGGCAACAATGCTCTCTCTCTCTCTCTCTCTCTCTCTCTCTCTCTCTCTCTCTCTCCTGGATTCTTTAGGAAAAAAGCTTAGCTCTCGATATTCTACGTAGTGCTGGTTACTAACTTCTGTTAAATTTCTCTCTCTCTCTCTCTCTCTCTCTCTCTCTTGTCCTCTCTCCCCTCCCTCTCCTCTCTCTCTCTCTCTCTCTCTCTGCTTTGGACGATTTATACAAACATCTTTAGATTTTCACTGAAGCTGGTGTGAGAGGAGAACACAAACTCTCTCTCTCTCTCTCTCTCTCTCTCTCTCTCTCTCTCTCTCTCTCTCTCTCTCTCTCTCTCTCTCTCTCTCTCTCTCCTTTGGACGAATTAACGCAGGCAATATTTTTGAAACGTTTACCCTAACACTTGAATTTATTTATTTTTTCTTCTTCTTCTTATACGTTATGTCCCCCCTCGCCAGTCCAAATGGCACACTGTATACGCATAAGATTGTAGGTCATTGTATCGATTAAATGGGAGATTTCTTTTCGCGAGCGTATTCTAAAATCAATGTAAGATTTTTATTTTTATTTTCTCACTGTTTTTCATGACCTAAGCAATGATGATGATCTGCTGGACCACTACGTACTCTCTGAGACTTGGGAAATAGTCGGTAGGTCTTGTTGAAGTCAGGGGGTCTTCTGCCCGATAGTTTGGCTTCGGTTTTGTACCTAGAATTCATCGCCATTATTACACACACACACACACACACGGTATTCAAAGTACTTCCTCAAAGTCCCCAGTTTCGCTCACCTTTCTACCGTGGGTTCAAGGATATTATCCATCTCATATATAAGTCGTGTGTGTGTGTGTGTGTGTGTGTGTGTGTTTTGGGGTGTTTTTTCTCATCAGCCTGACCCCCACACACTCAACGCGTTAATCATATTTAGGGTCGACAACGTCATTTCATTTGTTTTTTTCAAGCCAAAAATAGGAACTGGAAGAATCACTGCGAAAGGGTAATGCAGGAATAATTTATGATGATATGGAAGGACAGCGAGGTGAC
>NC_061102.1:3078180-3086938 GCF_015104395.2 Macrobrachium nipponense | reverse complement strand
TACATGGTGCGCCAAGCATTAAGTAAATTAGCTGCTTCTACATCCTTCCTTACACTAGAGGAGGTTCAGGCACGAGAAGTAAAATCTCGCTAAATGTGAGATTCATGATAAAAGCGAGGCACAATGAATTTCGCGAATTTTCATCAAAATCGCGAGTAATTTTTTCTTTTTTTTAAAGTTCCTGCATGTCACTTTGTGATGCCTCATATTTCATCACGTAGATGGTAAGAATTCTGAGAGAATTATAGTTTTACCTGCAGCTGGGGCCTTTTTGTCTTTTTATTTGTTTACTTTCATTTACATATTTTTTTTCTAATATTAATCAGGTTTACCTATTTACTCTGTCTTTATTTATTCATTTCACAAACACCGTATCTTAAATAACCTTATCATGACTGATAACGCGACTAAGGATTACCAGACACAGCCGAGATTTCACTAAAATAACTCGTATTCTATATACACACATATATATATATATATATAAAACAAGTAGAAAATGCTCCTGTACAGCGTATAATGTTGTATGAGCCGCGGCCCATGTAACTTTCAGCCATGGCTAACTTGAACCTTAAATGAAATCAAAACTACTGAGGCTAGAAAGCTGCAATTTGGTATGCATGATGATTGGATGGTGGATGATCAACGTAAGAATTTGCAGCCCTCTAGCCTCAGCAGGTCTTAAGATCTGATGCGGAGGGCGGACAGACAAAGCCATCTCAATTGTTTTCTTTTACAGACTATGAAAATTGAAAAATACATTATTATTGCGAACGTTTTTCTTGCCTCCTTCCAAACTTCCTCTTGAACGCTTCCCTCCCAAAACAAAATAATTTACACGCCGGTGAAAACAGCCAATAATGCGAACGTTTTCTCGCCTCCTTTCAAACTTCCTCTTGAACGCTCTTATTCCTCCCAAACTCTCAGCGAATTCTCACTCTGAATGAGACGTTCATTAGAGAGTTGGGAGCCATCGAGAAAGAAGAACAAACTTTAGACGTCGCAAAAAAAATAAAAATAAAAGAGATAAACTTAAAAATTAAATAAAAAAAGGTAATTAGAGGCTTTTCATTGACGCCGGAGCTAATAAGTCTTGCAGATATTTTTAGAGAGGTTTCAAGAAACTTTTTACCCTCTCTCTCTCTCTCTCTCTCTCTCTCTCTCTCTCGTTTCGCATCTTGGAACCCGAAGTCGATTCCCGAGCGGGATTGGAAAAAAGGATTGTTTAAGTTTTTTTTTTTTTCTTTTTTTTTTTTTCTAAAAAATCCAGTAGAGAGAGATTTAACAGACGTTAGTAATCAGCACTACGTAGAATATCAAGAGCTAAGCTTTTTTCTAAAAAGAATCCAGTGTGGAGAGAGAGAGAGAGAGAGAGAGGTGAATAATCAGCACTGCATAGAATATCAAGAGCGGAGAATTCATTAACAGCGGAGAAATGATGCAAAAACACTAAAAGAATTTTTAGAAAAAAAGGTTTTTCAAAAAAGAAAAAAAGGCAAAAAAAAAAGTAAAAAAAAAAAAAGTAAAAAAAAAAATTGAATTAAATCAACCTTCAGTTAAAAGAAAGTCCAATATTCTCGCACCAGAGCGGGCGCATAGCCCCCAAGGGACTGGTACCCATCCTTCTTCATCATCCAACTTAAATATTCTTTATTATACACTTAAATATACGTACTATACGCTTTGAAGGGCGTGACAGAAGCCAAAAATTGTATTTTGTCATGTTACGGTGGCTTTGTCAGCGCACAAGGTCATTCACGGAATACAATAATAAAGGTTGATAACTATGCGCACAAGAAGGTGGATAATAAGAACGGACCTGATGGCGGCTCATTTCTGTCGAACTTTGTAATCTTCGAGGAGTTTATCACATTTTTTTTACATTATTTTAAAAATAAAATTTGTCGTTTATAAGCCTGGTAAATTTGTCCGTCTTCAAATACACTGCGGCGTCAAATACGCTATGGCGTCGCTGAATAAGCGGTAAGAAGTTATCAATAATAAAAATTGTTTTCATGGAATAATCTATGATTCTTCTTCATCATTTTTGCATGATAAATTCTGTAGTCATATTCAGTTTCTATCTGAACTGACCAAAGGTCATTCAAATATTTCTAATCTGTACCTTTAACGCTGACAAAAAAAAAAAAAAGAATCTAAAAACAGGTACAGAAATATATAAACACTAAAAAAAAGAAGAAGCGAACACTTTTAGTTTCTGTAAAAGAAAAGAGTTAAGTTGGCTATTTTTTTCTTTTTTTTGTCTGTCCATCCGCACTTTTTCTCTCCGGCCTCAGATCTTGAAAAACTACTGAGGCTAGAGGGCTGCAAATTGGTCTGTTGATCATGCACCTTCCAATCATCAAACACACCAAATTGCAGCCCTCTAGCCTCGGCAGTTTTTATTTCATCTAAGGTTAAAATTTTCCATGATCGTCCGTCTGGCAACGCTATAGGACAGACCACTACTGGGCGGTGGCTGAAAGTATCATAGGTCGCTGCTCATACAACATTATACGCAGTGCAGACAACTTGACCGTGCCGCATTTTTTACTTGCTTAGAATTGAGATCACTTAAAATAAGCATCTAATAAACCACAGGTTTCATTTGAATCCAAACGTGTAGTAAAATGGTGGGATTCGTCAGCATAAAAGATAAAAATGAAAAAGATAAAAAAACGCAGCCCGGGGTAGCTCGAGGTGGGCCAGCCTCGGAAGCATCTCTTTAACGGACGAGTGACGTCACGCGGTACCCTAATGAATCTTCCATGGCGGGGGAGAGAGTAATCATCAGATCGCCGAGGTAATTATTCGCGGAAATAATTGGTTTGTCTAATACGAACGAGCAAACAAGGTTTTCACGGTGTCGCTGCTAATTACCATCGCGCAGCGAGACGAATGATTTTAATTGATATCAAGCGAGTAATTTCGGAGGATAAAACATTGAGTGCCTGATTAAAGTCAGTTGGAATAATAATCTTATAGTGACTGTATATGAATATATATATGTAAATTTATTTATATGTATGTATATATATATATATATATATATATATATATATATATATATAATATATATATATATATATATAATATATATATCATATACGTATCTATGTACATAACATATATAAGTATATATATGTACATAATTAATCAGTTCAATTTTACAAGAATTGATTTGAAAGAGGATGACTTTCCCAGGCACACGCAAAAAAAAGCAACAACAACGACAACAACAACAATAATAATAATAATAATAATAATAATAATAATAATAATAATAATAATAATAATAATAATAATAATAATAATAATAATAAGAATAATAATGATTGCAGGTCCGCAATAATATCGCATGTGAAGTATATAAAGTGTTTTAATGATAAGAGCTTTCGAACCCTGCACCAGGTTCATCCTCAGCAAAGTGACATTATGAAATTACTTAAAAAAAAATCTTTCGAAGTAAACTTCTGAATAGGACAATTATTCCACTATGACGAACGCAAATGAAGGAAGCGCTCAACAGCCCAACTAGGTGATTCCGTTGTTGTTCGAATTCCTGCTGGTTATTCTGCTGGAACCTCTTGTGGGCTGTGATGATGCTGCACGGTGTTCCCTTGCGATGCGGCTGCAACAATGCTGGACATCACGTCCCTCGTGTTGTAATCTGTCTGAGGGAGGAGAGCAAGAAGAGGGGGCAGCATCAGGCGGAGAAAAAACAGAGCTTGTCTTAAGATTAAAATTTTTAACAAAGTTTTTAAGAATGCAAAAAAAAATTGACTAATGGGTCTCCCCAACGAACGACTTGTTACCGTAAAAAGCTTGTCCTAAGTTTATGGCCGCACCTTCCACTAGTCTTCTTGTTTGGACATTGTTATTTTTAAAAATTATGTTAGATCCATCCCAATTCGGTCTATGGTTGTTCTTAAAAGCATGGGAGACTAATGAAGTGCACATAATCTCCCATGCTTGTTTTAAGAACAACCATAGACCGAATTGGGATGGATCTAACATAATTTTTAAAATAACAATGTCCAAACAAGAAGGACTAGTGGAAGGTGCCGCCATAAACTTAGGACAAGCTTTTTACGGTACAAGTCGTTCGTGGGAAGACCCATTAGTCAATTTTTGCATTCTTAAAAACTTTGTTAAAAAAAAAATTTTAATCTTAAGACAAGCTCTGTTTTTTTTCTCCGCCTGATGCTGCCCCATCTCTGCTCTCTTCCCTCAGACAGATTACACACGGGGACGTGGATGTCCAGCATTATTGCAGCCCGCATCGCCAAGGGAACACCGTGCAGCATCATCACAGCCCACAAGAGGTTCCAGCAGAAGAACCAGCAGGAATTCGAACAAACAACGGAATCACCTAGTTGGGCTGTTGAGCGCTTCCTTCATTTGCGTTCGTCATAGTGGAATAATTGTCCTATTCAGAAATTTACTTCGAAAGATTTTTAAATTCATAATGTTCACTTTGCTGAGGATGAACCTGGTGCAGGGTTCGAAAGCTCTTATCATTAAACACTTTATATACTTCACATGCGATATTATTGTGGACCTGCAATCATTGTTATCATTTTCGATACTGAAAATTGTGCCCAATAATAATAATACACAATATTCTTGGAAGCCTGAATTTCAAGTCAGTGGCCCCTTTGGTGGATTGTTCCATACGAATAAGCTCCATCCACTGAATAATAATAATAATAATAATAATAATAATAATAATAATAATAATAATAATAATAATAATAGTACAACCTCCTTAGACGATGTTTTCCAATTACAGAAACACTGTCTCACCACAATAACAACATAAGCGAGCGCACTAATTAATGAACTAAGCAACGTTGCAACTTTGCTCCCCATTAGTCACAGGTAATAAACAGGACGATCTTAGTTTCTACAACATAAATTCTAACTAATTGCACGGTAGCGAAAATGGTTGGTCGCTCATTACTTACCGAATGAGAGATTAAGAGTTATTTTTTCTATTTTTTTATACGCTGAGTAAAGAATTCTCGGGCTGGTATGAAATCTGCGACTCATCAAATGCCGGTAATATATATATGTTAAGAACTGAGATAGCCTGATGGACAAATATATATATATATATATATATATATATATATTATATATATATTTATATTTATATTTATATTTATATATATATATAATGATAAAAACGACTCACAGATACTTGACGCGAAACTACAAATACATGAACTCATTAAAATCTTGATGGAAATGAAATAATTTTGTAAACATACTAGATCTTTCTGTCTCTCTCTCTCTCTCTCTCTCTCTCTCTCACTCTCTCTCTCTCTCTCTCTCTCTCTCTCTAATACATACACAGAGGCAGCTAGCTCATTGTAGAAAGTAACTATTTTCTTCGGCTTTCCTTCCATACAAAAATGGATGTTAAACGCAGTCCTGTCAGTCTACATTCGACCCTTAAGGGAATGCTAAATCTTTTGTCTCCATCATGGATGAGTCAGGAAATAATTCTCAAAACATATACGAAAATACAACATTGAAAATGACGCAGTCTCGATGAGAATGTCTTCATGACTCTACACGACCATTACGTTAAAAAAAAATGGAAAAAATCTTTTAGCTATTTCCCCAATTAAGCATCGTTTCACAACAGAATGTCACCTCGCTGTCTCCCAAACCATCATAATTATTCCTGCATTACCCTTTCGCAGTGTTTTCTTCCCGTTCCTATTTTGTCTTTAAAAAAAAACAAAGGAAATGACGTTTGTCGACCCTAAATATGATTACGCGTTGAGTGTGTGGGGGTCAGGCTGATGCAGAAACACACACACACACACACACGACTTATATATGAGATGGATAATATCCTTAAAACCCACGGTAGAAAGGTGAGGGAAAGTGGGGATTTTGAGGAAGTACTTTGAGTACCGTGTGTGTGTGTGTGTGTATCTGTGTGTGTGTGTGTAATAAAGATGATGAATTCTAGGTAACAAAACCGAAGGCAATGTTTGGGCAGAAGACCCCTGACTTCAACAAGACCTACCGACTATTTCCCAAGTCCCAGAGACTACGTAGTGGTCGAGCAGATCATCATCAGTGAGAAAAATAAAAATAGAAAACATACATTGATTTTAGAATACGATCGCAACAGAAATCTCCATTTAATCAATACAATGACCTACAATCTTATGCGTATACAGTGTGCCATTTGGGACTGGCGAGGGGGACATCACGTATAAGAAAAATATGCCTGCGTTAATTCGTCCAAAGGAGAGAGAGAGAGAGAGAGAGAGAGAGAGAGAGCTAGAGAGAGAGAGTTTTGTGTTCTACTCTCACACCAGCCTCAGTGAAAATCTAAAGATGTTTGTATAAATCGTCCAAAGCAGAGAGAGAGAGAGAGAGAGAGAGAGAGAGAGAGAGAGAGAGAGAGAGTTGCAAGGCTTCGTGTCCTCTCCAGAACTGCCTTCATTCACCTGAATATCAAAGCCTATGAGTGTCTTAGGCTCATAGAAGTCACCCTGGCTAATTAGATATTATGAACAACATTCAACAACCAAAGCTCCCCACCCCAGATGCGATTTTGTCACGAAATCTAATTAAAAAAAAAACGATCATAAAGAGGATCAATTGGTTAATGCCTAAACCCCGATCTTTTAAAATAAGAAAGGGGAATTCATCAAAAGTACAATGCTAAGATCTAAAATACAGAAAGGGGATCTTTTTACAGCTTATTACAATGGCTTTAGATCCGGTTGTATCAATTAATCACTTTTCGCATATTATCAATTTGTTTCCAAGTTTTCCGTCAATAATGGTCAATCAATACTGCTTCACCATAAGATTCCAAATGATCACAATTAAAGAAATGTTAATGTTTTTAATGTTAGGTCAATCAAAAGATTTCCAAATGGTGACAATTAAAAAACTTTAATGTTTTTAATGTTAGGTCAATCAATACTGCTTCGTCAAAACAAGATTCCCAAATGATGACAATTAAAAAAATGTTAATGTTTTTATGTTAGTAATTTGAAGTGACATGTTCGGTATATAGTACATTTTTAGAATCGCTAAAGACAGATGTGACCAGCTGGAAGACACACAACGTATACACCAAATTATAATGGCAATACCTTGTGTTGTTTTTGTGCCATACTGACGACAATAAGTAGTTAAAACCAGAGAAAAAAAAATAAAAGAAAAAAAAAAACAGTAATATTTGAAAAGAGAAAAGGCGATTCAATAATAGCAAAAACAAAAGAAAAAATAAAAGAAACAACAATAATATCTGGAATGAGCAAAATAGAAAAAAAAAAAATAACAAAGAACAATAATATTTGGAATGAGAGAAAGTGATTCAACAGCTGGAATATAGAAAACGTAAATTAATATTTCACTGACAATTCCTTGTTGTTTCCAATGATATTGAAGCTAATGATTAGCAGAAACCACAGAAACAAAAACCAGAAACGACAATATTTATAGAAGGAGGAAACCTGACTCAGGTGTGAGAGTGACGACGAATGACCGAGACGAGCAAATCTATCTTCATTTCACTAAGCTTACCCCTTGCAATTTGGCGAGTGCTAATCCTTCGGAATCCAGGTGGAGCCACACAGGCATACTACTAAGTACCTCATAGGTTGCAGAGAGAGAGAGAGAGAGAGAGAGAGAGAGAGAGAGAGAGAGAGAGAGACATTCACAACTTCAAAAGCTTTGATTTAATGTTTCAAAAATCAGTTTTCAATAAATCGTCAAATAAAGTGATCCGAGTGTATCAGCAAGGTGGGGAGAAAAATTACCTCTCGAGGTGCTCCCGCGTTTTAATAATTTTTAATTGAGAGAGAGAGAGAGAGAGAGAGAGAGAGAGAGAGAGAGAGAGAGAGAGAGAGCACAGCATACATTGCCTTTCAGTATGCAAGGTTAAGCAGAAGTCTTTCCAATTCTTAAGATGAAGCTAAAATCTTGATGACATAATGAAAGTTGTTCTCTAATCAACAAAGTTGTCGTGTCGACCATAATATTTTAAAAGTGGATTAAATCGAATTAAGTTTATTACAGCAAAAATCAGTCAAAACAGCTGTCACGTCAGTCACATTATCCACGGCACTGTTATCATGATTCCAGCAAATTCCAGCTCAAACATCTGTCACGACGAAACGAAATTCGTGAACTCAGCGGAGCGTAAACAACCGGACAGAACAACATTTCACGGCTGGATAAGACATAAATCAACTTCAAATATCAAAACCCCTTTTTCGATTATGATTTTTCAGGAGGAATTTTCATTTGTCAATTGAAGTATTTGGCTAATATATATTCTCTCTCTCTCTCTCTCTCTCTCTCTCTCTCTCTCTCTCTCTCTCTCTCTCTGTAGATGAAAACCCGCGAAATTCGTCTGGCCTAATTACTGTACGAGAGTGATGTTGCCTCCTACACCATTGCCAAGCGCACGATTATGGCTAACTTTCACCTTGAATAAAATAAACAAGTACCGAGGCTAGAGGGCTGCAATTTGGTATGTTTGGCGACTGGAGGGTGGATAATCAACATACCAATTTGCAGCCCTCTAACCTCGGTAGTTTTCAAGATCTGAGGGCGGACAGATAAAGTACGGACAGAAAAAAGTGCGGACGGACAGACCAAGCCGCAACAATAGTCTTCTTTTACAGAGAACTGAAACAAGACAAATGCTACAGTTAGATCTACTTGAATTAAATGTGTATTTATAGAGACACTAGAATTTTTCAATATAATGTTT
>NC_061102.1:3063180-3075680 GCF_015104395.2 Macrobrachium nipponense | reverse complement strand
ACAAAAGTACTGAAAACTATAATAAAATGAATGAGAAAAAAATAAATAAAAAATAAATTAATTTTGTTGCATCGACTAATTTTTCTTTCACTTAAACCTTCCACCTCATTCGAATTCCTTCTTCGTTGTCGACAAAAACTTTCGTAATCCTCTGTAGTTTTAGTCTAACTTGAGGTCAAAGTTAACCATAATCGTGCGTCTGGGAACGATATAAGACAGACCACCACCGGGCCGTGGCTAAAGTTTCATGGGCGCGCATAAGACTGCGTTGATCATTTCCACAGTTGATATTTTGATCATTCCTAATTAAATTGCTTTTCAACGTAACTCATCCGACGTGGGACTGAGGGAGAAGACAAAACAACCTCCTCCTCCTCCTCCACCCTCCTCCTCCTCCTCCTCCTCCTCCTCCTCCTGTGTTGCTATTTACCTGTAAAGGTTGACGCAGATCTGCTTTAAGAACCGATGAATTAAACCCCTTTCGCTTTTACAAGGCCTCGGGAGAGTATACTGGCTTGTTCTGAATGATGCCAGAGGCTTTACGTATATCTTCTTGCTAAATCATTTACTGTAAGGGATGGAGGGGAAAGCGAATATGTAAGGAAGTATATTTACTGTAAACTGCAAAGTTATTCCAGGCGACCATGTAAGCCCCCCAACACAGACTGCTATGTATGGATTTGAAGTTAAAAAGGGAAAGAAAACCAAAGCTAAAGGGATAAGGAAAATTAAATGGTACAAATTTAGAAAGAAGGGGATTAAGAAGAGGAGAGTTTAAGAGAGGAGTTTGAGAGGGTTTTAGATATTGATCTAGGGATTGAAGATGTTCAAGAATGGTGGGCACGAAATGCAGCAGTAATAAGAAGGCATGGAAAGGAGCTGCTAGGAGAGCATCTGGTATCATATGGGAAGAAAAGGAGAGTTGGTGTAGGATGAAGACATTGAGAAGTAGTAAAAGATAAGAAGGAGGCAAAGAAAAGATGGGAAGAGTCACAATCAGTGGAAGACAGAGATAGGTTCAGAGAGAAAAACAAGGTGGTGAAAAAGGTGGTAGCCCAAGCTAAAGCAAAGTCGTATGATGATGTGTATAATGAGCTGGGGACAAAGGAAGGATTAAAGAAGATGATCAAGCTATCAAAGGCTAGAAATAAGAGCACCAAAGATATCACATATCAAACAAATAAAGGATCAAGAGGGTGTAGTACTTAGAAGGATGGAAGACATTGTGAAGAGATGGAAAGAATATTTCGAACAGTTGTTAAATGAAGAAAATAATAGACTAATAAGAGAGGATGGGCAAGTGAACATTGGCATGGTAATGAGGTTTTCTAGGCAAGAGGTACTAAATGCACTGAAGAAGATGAAAAATGGGAAGGCAACCGGACCAGACATGATTCCAGTGGAAGCATGGAAAGCATTAGGAGATGAAGGAGTGGATATACTGTACGATCTTATGATAAAGATCCTTGAACAGGAAAAGATACCAAATGAGTGGCGTGGGAGAGTAATTGATCCCAATTTTTAAAGGAAAGGCGATGTCCAGAGTGTGGTAATTATAGGGGCATTAAATTGATGTCCCACACTTTAAAGATACTGGAAAGGATGATAGATGCTAGACTGAGAGAAGAAGTACAAATAGGTAAAGAGCAGATGGGATTTATGAAGGGAAGGGGAACAACAGATGGTATATTTTGTCTGAGGCAAATAATGGAGAAATTCGGGGAAAGACAAAGGGACCTACATATGGTATTCATTGACCTTGAAAAGGCTTATGACCGAGTCCCGAGACAAGAGGTATGGAGGAGCCTGATGGGAGAAGATGGTGACCAGAGAAGTATGTGCGATTGATACAAGAGATGTACCGGAATGTATTTACCAGAGTGAGGAGCAGTGTTGGGGAGACAGAAGGTTTTGAGGTGAGAGTAGGATTACACCAGGGGTCGGCTCTGAGCCCATTTATCTTAACATAGTGATGGATGTTATAATAGAGGAAGTAAGGAGACAGTACCATGGAACATATTGTATGCGGATGATATTGTTCTGTGTGCAGAGAGCAGGGAAGATCTGGAAGTGAAATTGGAAAGATGGAGATAAGTACTGGAGGACAGAGGAATGAGAATAAGTAGATCTAAGACAGAAATATGTGTACCACCACTGAGGGGGATGATAGAGAAAGTATTCAGCTTGGTGGAGAGCAAATAAGGAGAGTTGATAAGTTTAAGTATTTGGGTCTTTTGTAACGCTAGAGGAAGTATGGAAGAAGAAGTAAAACATCGGGTACAGGCAGGCTGGAACAACTGGAGAGCGGCCTTTGGAGTTCTTTGTGACAAAAGAGTGCCGCTTAGGTTAAAAGGAAAATTTCACAAGACGGTGGTAAGAACAGCAATGCTGTATGGTACGGAAACAGCAAGCATGAGAAAAACAGAGCAGAAGATGGATGTGGCAGAAATGAGAATGCTTAGGTGGATGTCTGGGGTGACAAAGAGAGGATAGGATCAGAAATGACTACATAAGGGGCTCGACTAAGGTGGTGGAAGTATCAAAAAAAGTGCAGGAGGGAGGCTGAGATGGTATGGACACCTGTTGAGAGAGATGAGGACCACGCTGGGAGACATACTATGAGGGTGGAGGTGCAAGGAAGAAGAAGAAGAGGGAGACCAAGAAAGAGATGGAAGGACTGTGTGAGAGGAGACTTACATGAGAAGGGAATTGATGAGGCAGAAGCGCAGGATAGAAATAGATGGAAACGGCTCATCCGAAACGGGCGACCCCATATAAAAATGGGAACAAGCTGGGAAGAAGAAGAAAATATTGACAAATGCTTTATTTTCTCGCTAAATCATTTCTGTAAGGTCTGGAGGGGAAGCGAATATGTAAGGAAATATATTTTCCGTTTTACATTCTGTCAATTTCAGAGCAAATGTATTCGATTTATTGTAAATGAAAATATCGCCAAAGGCTCGAATATGTAAGGAAATATATTTTCGTTTTTACATTCTGTCAATTCAGAGCTAATGTATTCGATTTACTGTAAATGAAAACATCGCTAAATCCTTTATTTTCTGGCTAAATCATTTCTGTAAGCTCTGGAGGGAAAGCGAATATAAGGGAATCTCAGGTGTCAGCTGAGCGTCCCAGATCATCACCTAATCCGGTTTTAGTCAAAATTCATCGGGGAAATTCCATCAAGGTGCGAATAATGGATCACAGTGAGCAGAGTGACATGTGAGCGATGCATAATGCAAAAGAACAAAAATAAAAGGAAAATTGCATCTAATGGAAACCTTAGCAGCGATCGTCTGCAGCTGATTGCTTGAAGAAAACTAGACACTTAGTTTAAGTAATATGACGCAATAAACAGTTCCTTTACTCGAACCAGAAATGACATTTAGCTACGAACACATCAGGTTAAATGAGGCAAAAAAATTACTGATTTAAAAGGCTTTGTACAAAAATTCACTTACTAAAAATCTTAATTTTTCAAGAGCGAATTTTGTAAAAGCAAGTCATAGAGTAACACAAAGTAATAAAAAGGAAGTATATAATACAAAGCTAGTCACTAAGCAATATGACGCAATAAACGGTTCCTTCACTCGAACAAGTAATGACATTTAGCTATGAACACTTCAGGTTAAAGTAGAGAGAGAGAAAAAATTACTTATTAAAAAGGTTTTGCAAAAAAATTCACTTACTACAAATCTTAATGTTTTAAGAGCGAATTTTATAAAAGCAAGTCATAGAGTAATACAAATTAAGTCACAGAGTAATACAAAGCAAGTCACAGAATAAACAACATGATTGACATTAAAAGTTGGAAATGTCCTCTAAGGGAATTTGAAAGGTGCTAGTCATAAGTATTATGTCATTGATAAATACTGGCGCATATATGTGTATGTATGTATGTATATGCATATATATAGTATTAGGTATTAGGTCAGGATATATAATGGCACATATGTGTGTACGTATGTACGTATACGCATTTATATACTATACATGTATAATATATGTAAGTATGTCTCTATGTCGAATCTACTGGGCAATTTTTCTTCATATTTCTCTGAACTTGGAACTCAAGGCTTCGTAGTGACAAGTGTATCCAAAAAAGCGCGTAAAATTCCAGAAGTTAAGAGGGCATTGTGGCTAATACAATTTCAAGTATATATATGTGTATGTATATATATACACATATACATATACACATACATATACTCCACACACACGAAGCATTTTTATTTAAAAAGAAGATTAAAATCACTCAGAGTAATGACTAAGGGCCGACATTGTTTGCTATACATGGTGCGCCAAGCATTAAGAAAATTAGCTGCTTCTACATCATGCCTTACACTAGAGGACGTTTAGGCAGGAGAAGTAAAATCTCGCTAACTATGAGATTCATGATAAAAGCGAGGCACAATGGATTTCGCGAATCTTCTGCAAAATCGCCAGTAACTTTTTTTTTTCTTTTAGTTCCTGCATGGCACTTTCTTCGCCTCGTATTTCATCACGTGGATGGTAAGAATTCTGAGAGAATTATATTTTACCTGCAGCTGCATGGGGCCTTTTTGTGTTTTATTTGTTTGCTTTCATTTACATATTTTTTCTATTAATTAATCAGTTTACCTATTTTCTATGTCTTTATTTATTCATTTCACGAACACCGTATCTTAAATAACCTTATCATGACTGATAACGCGACTAAGGATTACCAGAAACATACGAGGTTTCATTAAAATAATTCGTATTCTATATATAAATAATAAAAAAAGTAAAAAATGATCTTGTACAGCGTATAATGCTGTATGAGCCGCGGCCCATGTAATTTTCGCCCATGGCTAACTTTAACCTTAAATGAAATCAAAACCACTCAGGCTAGAAAGCTGCAATTTGGTATGCATGATGATTGGAGGGTGGATGATCAACGTATGAATTTGCAGCCCTCTAGCCTCAGCAGTTTTTAAGATCTGAGGGATGACAGAGGAAGTGCGGACGGACAGACAAAACCATCCCAATTGTTTTCTTTTACAGAGAACTAAAAAATAAAAATAAAACAGTTATTATTGCGAACGTTTTCTTGCCTCCTTCCAAACTTCCTCTTGAACGCTTCCCCCCCAAAACGAAATAATTTACACCGATGAAAACAGCCACTAATGCGAACGTTTTCTTGCCTCCTTTCAAACTTCCTCTTGAACGCTCTTATTCCTCCCAAACTCTCAGCGAATTCTCACTCTGAATGAGACGTTCATTAGAGAGTTGGGAGCCATCGAGAAAGAAGCAACCTTTAGACGTCGCAAAAAAAAAAAGAAAAAAAAGATAAACTAAAAAAGTTAAATAAAAAAAGGTAATTAGAGGCTTTTCATTGACGCCGGAGCTAATAAGTCTTGGCAGATATTTTTAGAGAGGTTTCAAGAAACTTTTGCCTCTCTCTCTCTCTCTCTCGTTTCGCATCTTTGGAACCCGAGGTCGATTCCCGAGCGGGGATTGGAAAAAAGGATTGTTTAAGTTTTTTTTTTCTAAAAAATCCAGTAGAGAGAGATTTAACAGACGTTAGTAATCAGCACTACGTAGAATATCAAGAGCTAAGCTTTTTTTCCTAAAATAATCCAGGAGAGAGAGAGAGAGAGAGAGAGAGAGAGAGAGAGAGAGAGAGAGAGAGAGGTGAATAATCAGCACTACATAGAATATCAAGAGCGGAGAATTCATTAACAGCGGAGAACTGATGCAAAAACTACTAAAAGAATTTTTCAAAAAAAAAAAAAAAGGAAAAATGCAAATAAAAAAAAGTTGAATTAAATCAACATTCAGTTAAAAGAAAGTCCAATATTCTCGCACCAGAGCGTGCGCATAGCCCCCAACCCCGGAAGGGACGGTACCCATCCTTCTTCAACAACCCAACTTAAATATTCTTTATTATACACTTAAATATACGTACTATACGCTTTGAAGGGCGTGACAGAAGCCAAAAATTGTATTTTGTCATGTTACGGCGGCTTTGTCAGCGCACAAGGTCATTCACGGAATACAATAATAAAGGTTGATAACTTTGCGCACAAGGAAGGTGGATAATAAGAACGGCCTGATGGCGTCTCATTTCTGTCGAACTTTGTAATCTTCGAGGAGTTTATCACATTTTTTTTACATCATTTAAAAAAAAAAATTGTCGTTTATAAGCCTGGTAAATTTGTCCGTCTTCAAATACACTGCGGCGTCAAATACGCTATGGCGTCGCTGAATAAGCGGTAAGAAGTTATCAATAATCAAAATTGTTTTCATGGAATAATCTATGATTCTTCTTCATCATTGTAACATGAAAAGCTCCGTAGTCATATTCAGGTTCTATCTGAACTGACCAAAGGTTATTATAATAATGTGCATCTTTAACGCTGACCTAACGCAGGAAAAAAATAAAACATTCTAAAAAACAGGTACAGAAATATATAAAAACTGAAAAAAGCAAACCATTTTTAGTTTTCTGTTTTTCTGTAAAAGAAAACATTGAGATGGCTATTTTTTTGTCTGTCCGTCTGCGCTTTTTCTCTCCGGCCTCAGATCTTGAAAACTACTGAGGCTAGAGGGCTGCAAATTGGTACGTTGATCATCCACCTTCCAATCATCAAACATACCAAATTGCAACCCTCTAGCCTCAGTACTTTTTATTTCATCAAAGGTTAAATTTTGACATGATCGTCCGTCTGGCAACGCTATAGGACAGACCACTACGGGGCGGTGGCTGAAAGTATCATAGGCCGCTGCTCATACAACATTATACGCAGTACAGACAACTCGACCGTGCCGCATTTTTTACTTGCTTAGAATTGAGATCAACTTAAAATAAGCATCTAATAAACCCACGTTTCATTTGAATCCAAACACGGTAGAAGATGGTGGAATTCATCAGCATAAAAGATTTAAAAAAATGAAAAAGATAAAAAACGCAGCCCGGGGAGATCGAGCTGGGCCAGCCTCGGAAGCATCTCTTTAACGGACGAGTGACGTCACGCGGTACCCTAATGAATCTTCCATGGCGGGGGAGAGAGTAATCATCAGATCGCCGAGGTAATTATTCGCGGAAATAATTGTTTGTCTAATACGAAACGAACAAACAAGGTTTTCACGGTGTCGCTGCTAATTACCATCGCGCAGCGAGACGAATTGATTTTAATGATATCAAGCGAGTAATTTCGGAGGATAAAATTATGTGCTGATTAAATTCAGTTGGAATAATAATCTTATAGTGACTGTATATGAATAATATATGTAAATATTTTATGCATGTAATATATACATATATATATATATATATATATATATATATATATATATATATATATATATATATATATATATAATATATATATATTATATACGTATCTATATACATATTATATATATAAGTATAGTATGTACATAATTAATCAGTTTAATTTTACAAGAATTGATTGAAAGAGGATGACTTTCCCAGCACACAAAAAAAGCAACAACAACAACAACAACAACAACAATAATAATAATAATAATAATAATAATAATAATAATACACTATATTCTTTGAAAGCCTGAATTTCAAGTCAGTGGTCCTCTTTGGTGGGATTGTTCCATACGAATAGCTCCATCTACTGAATAATAATAATAATAATAATAATAATAATAATAATAATAATAATACTAAAAAGTACAACCTCCTTAGATGATGTTTTTCAATTACAGAAACACTATCTCACCACAACAACAACATAAGAGCGCGCGCGCGCGCTAATTAATGAACTAAGCAACGTTGCAAAACTTTGCTCCCCATTAGTCACGGGTAATAAACAGGACGATCTTAGTTTCTACAACATAAATTCTAACTAATTGCACGGAAGCGAAAATGGTTGGTCGCTCATTACTTACCGAATGAGAGATTAAGAGTTATTTTTCTATTTTTTTTATACGCTGAGTAAAGAATTCTCGGGCTGGTATGAAATCTGCGACTTATCAAATGCTGGTATATATATGTGATAAGAACTGAGATAACCTGATATATATATATATATATATATATATATATATATATATATATATATATATATAGTCTCCAGTCGGCGTAGATAATAATACTTCAGGGGGTACCATGATACATTAGTAGATTGCCATAGTTTATTAAAAAACGTTTCGCACACAATTCTCGGTGCATCATCAGTCTGTGAACAATAAAAGTAAATACATTATAAAAAGGAATTCACAAAATTACAAGGTAATTCCAAAAAATTAATGGTTTTTAAAAAGAAAAGCAGAGTTAAAAGTTAAAAAAAAATACGTTAAAACACTGTAAAAAAGAGAGAGAGAGAACTGAGACACCAACCATCCAAGGCAAAAGACGAAGAAGGAATAGCAAAACCTGACTTCCCAAACAAAAAGTCAGTTATGCCAAATACAGAGGGGAAGCCGTGGTGTGATTGTTCAAAGAGGGAACTAGCCTTTTGATAAGTAATGACTCCAGAGTAGTTAGATGATCTGGGTCCTTTGTATATCCAATAATAGAGAAGTGCTGTTTCAAGACCTCTATTTTGCATATCGTAACAAGATATATATATATATATATATATATATATATATATATATCTTGTTACGATCTGCTTCTAATACTCTTAAGTTATTAGATAGGGAAACGTAAATATTTTGCTTACCCAAGGCAATCATTCAAACACCGTTAAAAATTAATATAATTATTATTATTTAATAATTAATTTAACATTACCGAAACCCAATAAACATTTACAGTAGAGAAATCACGGGATGTAATAAACCGAGTATTAACACTCTTTACACAAAGAAATACATAATATGTCAATAAACTCATTATAGCGAAAAAATACTAAAATAACTCGTACTCACTTAATACAGAGAAAAACACTTCAGATGGCTAAGTCACGTACATAGAAGAATAATACAAAGAGAATCAATACTTTACCCATATTAATAATATGACTTTGCAACCTCTTTCGTAATATTAGTTAGTATATTCCACTTATTGTCACTACAATTCCAGGAGACACTGATACGTACGAAAACTAAGTAGCCAAGTAAACTTTTGAAAGGATCAAAACAACAGAACTTTACACTTGATAGAAAAACCAAGGAGGATAAATACAAAAACATCACACTTCCTGATCCAACCTACGCCGCCATCTATTGGTTGATCATCGCATCTCAAGCAAAAAACTAATACAAATAAATAAAGTTGTAACATACCTCCCTCCTTAAAATCATCATTATTACCAATGAGGATAAACAAAATTACAATTCATAATATACCAAGGACAAATATTTACCATTTACATTACAGGATGCCTGGATAAAAATCTGCACGCAAATTATCCTTTCCCTTGATGTGACTCACATGTAGATCATAATCTTGTAAAGATAACCACCATCTCGTCAGTCTCTTATTCTTAGTCTTCATTCTCTGCAAGAACGTAAGCGGTTGATGATCAGTATACACTTCAATAGTGTATGGGGACGAATGAAGATAAGTATCAAACTTCTCCAAAGCCAAAAGTAAACTAAGAGCTTCCTTTTCTATCGTAGAGTAGTTACGCTGATGGGGTTTAAACTTTTGCGAGCTGTACATCACTGGATGAATAAGGAATCTTGGGCTTCTCTGCAGAGAAAACTGCTCCTGCTCCCAATATCACTGGCATCCACTTCAAGGATAAACGGACTTCCAAAAATCAGGAGATTTGAGAATTGGGCGTGAGACTAACAAAGTCTTAGCTTTATCGAATGCCTCCTGGCACTCTGAAGTCCACTGGAACTTTTTCTTGCTGCTTGTCAGATCAGTCAATGGAAAAACAAGTTCCGAGAAATTCTTGCAGAATCTTCTGTAGTACCCCACCATCCCCAGGAAGCGTTGAACTTCCTTCCGACAGGTAGGTTCATTCACTGTTAAGATGGCGTTCACCTTGGCATTAACGGCGTGCGACTTCTCCACTCCCAACAACGTATCCAAGATACTGATTCGGGCATAACCAAAGTCACTCTTCGCCAAATTCAGGGTAAAGTTTGCGGCTTTCAACCGAGCGAATACCTTCCTTAACGTCTCTAAGTGGCTATCCCAAGTATCTGTAAAAACAATAATGTCATCCAAGTATACTGCAACATTTGGTAAATCCTTCAAACATCATTCATGAGCCTTTGAAATATAGCTGTAGCATTCTTTAATCCAAAAGGTAACACTTTGTATTGAAAAAGTCCACTTGGGGTTACAATGCAGTTATGGGTTTTGAGGATTCTGACAATGGTAGTTGATAGTAACCTTTAAGAAGATCTATTCGAGATATAAATTTCGATGAGCTTACCATGTCAATAAGATCGTCAATTCTGGGTAACGGATAGCAATCAGAAACAGTAAGTTGGTTTACCTGACGATAATCTGTGCATAACCGATATGTACCATCTGATTTTCCTACTAGTACACATGGAGAGGACCATGGACTATGGCTGGCTTCGGCCAAACCATGTTCTAGCAAGAAATCTACCTCTTTTTTCATGATGGTCTTCTTATATGGAGATACTCGGTACGGAGCGCTCTTAACTGGAACTGAGTCGACCTTAAGCTGTATCTCAACTTCCACAAGACTAGTTTGTGTTTGGTATGTCTCCACAAATCGCTGGGAAAGATTCCAACAACCTTTCTATATCCTGCAATTGAAGAGGGGGTTAAATGATGTAATTTAGATTCAGGTGGTTAATAGTGTCAGAATTTGATAATCGAACATCTGTTTTTATAAGATGGTTATCAGATACTTGATCAGAAGACTTTGTCAACAAGAACCAAGCTAGCAACGGCAATACTTTCTTCAGTTTTCTCTTAATCAGAATAAAGTTTTAATCTGTTTTTATATGTACTATTTTCCGATCTCTCCTTTTACCGGAGTAGATATTTCTATACATTCAGATTCTTACTCATCACAGTAAATGGTCCTTCATATCTGCTTTCAAAGGTTTTTCTTCATAGGAGTTAACATCAAAAACTATCTCCTACTTTAAATTCTCTCTTCTCTGCTTTACTATCAAAGTTTTTCTTCATAGAATGCTGAGCTTTAAACAAATGTTGATGGCGAACTTACGTGAATACTCAAGTTTTTCTCTTAACTTAGTTGCATATTCTCCCAAACTGACACCTTCACTATAGTCTAACCAAGTGTCGTATAATACTTTAAGTGGTCCTCTAATTTGTCTTCCATAAAGTAATTCGGCGGTGGGAGAGGATCCAAGACTTTCCTGATGAGCATTCCTCACAGCATAGACAAAACGGCAACCATCCTTCCTCCCAGTCTTTGCCAGTTTCTTCACAAAACTTAGTCAATCCTGCTTTTAGCGTCTGGTGAAAATCTTTCAAGACAACCTTGACTTTGAGGATGATATACTGTGGACATAGAATGTTTAATACCCATTACTTTCATTACTTCCTGAATAATGTAGACGTAAAAGTAAAATTTAGTTCCACGATCGGTCTGGACAATCCTAGGTATTCCATATTGGGTGAAAATCTTAACTAGATGAGGAATTAATGTTTTAGCAGAAATATTACGCAGAGGTACAGCATCTGGATACCTTATGCTACTGCACATAACAGTCATCAAATACTGTTTTGTTTCTTAGACTTAGGCAATGGACCAACACAATCCAAAATAACTTTCTCGAATGGAACACTACATACAATCTGTGGAGATAAAGGTACTGGCTTTATAGGCTGATTAGGTTTACCTACCTTTTGACAAAGTTATCACATACTTTACAAAATTTCTTTACATCTTCTCTTATTCCAGGCCAATAAAAATATTGCAGAATATTGAGTGTGGTCTTCTTCACTCCAAGATGGGCAGATGTATTCACATGGGCAATCCGGATTATTTCTTCTCTCAATCCTAAAGGTACAACTAATTGTACTTCACGTCCCATGAAGCATTAGCAGGAGTAGAAAGAGCTCTGTACTTTCTCATCAGTATTCCTGTCTTTAAATAATAGCAAGTCGCTTCCGTAGCGATTTCACTCTCTGAAACAGCTTCATTAAACATTTGTTGTAAAGAATGATCATTAGCTTGAGCATCTCTAATATCAAAGTCCTTCATTTCAAACAGATTATGAAACTCTGAATCCAAAATATTACACTCTAGTAAAGAAGATTCACAAAACCTCCACAATAGCGTTGTCTGGCTTACAGTCATTTTCATTGTTGACTTTATCTACCTTGTCTTCTATCAGAGGAGAGTTTCTCTGCTCTAGCTCCTCTACTACATCACCTACTGCGACATCAGCATGAACAGCATCCGTACAAATCAAATTCTTTGCAGTATCCAAAGTCCTCAGGCTGTGTTCAACGACACATGACTGAAACATGCTTCTCTTCTAGGTCCTTCACTGGATTTTCAATCAGATGAGTATCCACAACAACAGGATCTGGAATCACTCTGGCACCAGCGATATCATTTCCTAATAGAAAATCAATGTTAGGTATA
>NC_061102.1:3045680-3058180 GCF_015104395.2 Macrobrachium nipponense | reverse complement strand
TTGTCTCCATCATTGATGAGTCAGGAAATAATTCTCAAAACATATACGAAAAAACAACACTGAAAATGACGCAGTCTCGATGAGAATGTCTTCATGACTTCACAGACATTACGTAAAAAAAATGGAAAAAATCTTTGAAGCTTTTCCCCAAACAGAATGTCACCTCGCTGTCTTCCACATCATCATAATTATTCCTGCATTACCCTTTCGCAGTGTTTTCTTCCAGTTCCTATTTTTGTCTTATAAAAAACAAAAAAAAAACAAAGGAAATGACGTTGTCGACCCTAAATATGATTAACGCGTTGAGTGTGTGGTGGTCAGGCTGATGCACGCACACACACACACGACTATATATGAGATGGATAATATCCTTAAACCCACGGTAGAAAGGAGAGAGAGAGAGAGAGAGAGAGAGAGAGAGAAATTTAACAGACGTCAGTAATCAGCACTACGTAGAAATATCGAGAGCTAAGCTGTTTTCCTAAAAGAATCCAGGAGAGAGAGAGAGAGAGAGAGAGAGAGAGAGAGAGAGAGAGAGAGAGAGAGAGAGAGAGACCATTTGTTGCCAACCGAAACCTTCATCCATTGTCAAACATGACAACCAGACAATTCGCTTTGCCAAGTCCACAGTCTCTCTCGCAGTTCATAAGCAACAACCGATACCGAAAGCATATATTTTTTCTATTTATTTTTTTAAAAATTTATTTTGCAATAATTCGTTACTGGCGGGTTTTGGCAGCCGGAGATCTATGACAGAAGACGGACGCATTAAGTCGTGTGAGAATTTAGACCCAAAATCCAGTTTTTTTTTAATTTATAAACCCAGAATCCAGTTTTTTCCATTTTTTTTATAAATAACATTATTAACGATAAAGAATGCTGCTGGGCAATACTTCTTTATATCCATCAGAGGAAGTTGCAGTTATATTGAACAGTATCGGTGAAGGAATATAAATATAAACAAATCTATTATATGTTCAACATCCGCGAGAACAAACCGCTGTATCATTCTCCCCGGTAACAATTTCGCCGAAGAATCTTGAAGATTAACCTCAAAATCCAAGATAAAACAACAGCGGGCCAATGAAATTGATGGGGAAGAGCCCCTCTACCCCCCGTCACATAAACATCCCTTTTACACACGTACACACACACACACATGCATACACCAGTCTCCCGTCATTATCCGATAATCGCTTGCGTTTAGTCGAGGGGAAAATTTCAACCAATCCCTTTTTTTTCACTTCGTCCTCTCTCTCTCTTTTTTTCTCTTCTTCTTCACATTCTTCTTGTTCCTCTTCTTCTTCTTCTTCCTTGAGTCCCTAACCAGCAGCACCCATCACATTCTTCGCCCTACGATGAGGGGCTCGTTAATGACAACACCCGTCCGAAAATTGGAGTTGGGGAAAAGACGGATAATATGTAATCGTCAGGGTTTGGGGGCGGGGGCGGGGGGTAGGGGGTTAGGGGTGGAGGGGGGGCGGTTTCTAGCCCTCCCTAAATCAAGAATAGCCAGTGATTTTATTCTTCTTTTACCTCTAAGTCTGGTATAATGGATAATCCTTTATTCAATGCTCGGATGCTAAAGAACTAAATTAAAAAAACAGTAAAAAATGCACCAAAGAATCAGTTTTCTGTAAAGCGTATAATAATGCTGTGTGAGCCGCGGCGGCCCATGAAACTTTCAGCCACGGCCCGGTGGTAGCCTCGCCTATAGCGTTACAAGGCTTAAGATCATGGCTAACTGTAACCTTAAATAAAATTTAAAAATAAATTAAAACTACTGACGCCAGAGGGCTGGAATTTTGGTATACAAGATGACTGGAAGGTGGATGATCAACATATCAATTTGCAGCCCTCTAGCCTCATCAGTTTTTAAGATCTGAGACAAAGTGTGGATGGATGGTTAAGGCTAGCACTAAATAAAATAAAAAATACTGAGGCTAGAGGGCTGCAACTTGGTATGATTCATGACTGGAAGGTGGATGATTAACATACCAATTTGCAGCCCTCTAGCCTCAGCAGTTTTTAAGATCTGAGGACGAACGGATAAATATCCATCTCAGTAGTTTTCTTTTACAGAAAACTAAAAAAAAAAAAAAAAAAAACTAAAAAAAAATTAAATTCACGACCCGAAGGTAATTCTTCGCAAGGCCTCGACCTGCGCACGCGATTCCCTCAGCGTCTCAGAGGCCACGTAAACGGAAAGTTACTCTGCTTTAATCGTGTTAGGAGTTCTGGGTCAAGCAGAGGACATTATGTGCCTCTCTCTCTCTCTCTCTCTCTCTCTCTCTCCACACGCACACAATTGGAATAGTTTCTGTGTTTTTGTCCTGTCAAAGATCAAGTTAAATAAACCACAACAGAGAGAGAGAGAGAGAGAGAGAGTTGCAAGGCTTCGTGTCCTCTCCAGAACTGCCTTCATTCACCTGAATATCAAAGCCTATGAGTGTCTTAGGCTCATAGAAGTCACCCTGGCTAATTAGATTTTATGAACAACACCTTCAACACCAAACTCCCCAGATGCGATTTTGTCACGAAATCTAATTAAAAAAAAGATCATAAAAGAGGAAACAGTGTAATGCCTAAGATCTAAAATACAGAAAGGGGATCTTCTTACAGCTTATTACAATGGCTTTAGATCCGGTCGTATCAATTAATTACTTTTCGCATATTATCAATTTGTTTCCAAGTTTTCCGTCAATAATGGTCAATCAATACTGCTTCGTCATAAGATTCCCAAATGATGACAATTAAAAAAGAATTAATGTTTTTAATGTTAGGTCAATCAACACTGCTCCGTCATGACAAAATTCCAAAATGATGACAATTAAAAATTTTTTAATGTTTTTACGTCAGTAATTTGAAGTTACAAACAAGTTCGGTATATACGAGTACATTTCTAGATTCGCTAAAGAAAGATGGGACCAGCTGGAAGACACACAACGTATATCCAAATTATAATGGCAATACCTTGTGTTGTTTTGTGTGATATTGGCGACAATAAGTAGCAAAAACCACAGAAAAAAAAATAAAAGAAACAACAGTAATATTTGAAAGGAGAAAAGGAGATTCAACTGCTGGAATATAGAAAACGTAAATTAATATTTCACTGACAATTCCTTGTTGTTTCCAATGATATTGAAGCTAATAAATAGCAAAAACCACAGAAACAAAAACCAGAAACGACAATATTTATAGAATGAGGAAACCTGACTCAGGTGTGAGAGTGACGACGAATGACCGAGACGGGCAAATCTATCTTCATTTCACTAAGCAATTTGGCGATTGCTAATCCTTTGGAATCCAGGTGGAGCCACACAGGCATACTACTAAGTATCTCATAGGTTGCAGAGAGAGAGAGAGAGAGAGAGAGAGAGAGAGAGAGAGAGAGAGAGAGAGAGAGAGAGAGAGCCATTCACACTACAAAAGCTTCTTTGATTTAATGTTTCAAAAATCAGTTTCAATAAATCGTCAAATAAAGTGATCCGAGTGTATCAGCAAGTGGGGAGAAAATTACCTCTCGAGGTGCTCCCGCTTTTAATAATTTTTAATTGAGAGAGAGAGAGAGAGAGAGAGAGAGAGAGAGAGAGAGAGAGAGAGAGAGAGAGCACAACATTAAAATTGCCTTTCAGCATGGAAGGTTAAGTAGAAGGCTTTCCAATTTTAAGATGAAGCTAAAATCATGATGACATAATGAAAGTTGTTCTCTAATCAACAAAGTTGTCGTGTCGACCATAAGATTTTAAAAGTGGATTAAATCGAATCAAGATTATTACAGCAAAAAATCAGTCAAAACAGCTGTCACGTCAGTCACATTATCCACGCGCTGTTATCATGATTCCAGCAAATTCCAGCAAATTCCAGCCCAAAACATCTGTCACGACGAAACGAAATTCGTGAACTCAGCGGAGCGTAAACAACCGGACATAACAACATTTCATGGCTGGATAAGACATAAATCAACTTCAAATATCAAAACCCTTTTCGATTATGATTTTTCAGGAGGAATTTTCATTTGTCAGTTGAAGTATTTGGCTAATATATATATATATATATATATATATATATATATATATATATATATATATATATATATATATAATATTATCTCTCTCTCTCTCTCTCTCTCTCTCTCTCTTTGTAGATGAAAACCCGCGAGATTCGTCTGGCCTAATTACTGTACGAGAGTGAAGTTGCCTCCTACACCATTGCCAAACGCACGATTATGGCTAACTTTCACCTTGAATAAAAAAAAAAGTACTGAGGCTAGAGGGCTGCAATTTGGTATGTTTGGCGACTGGAGGGAGATAATCAACATACCAATTTGCAGCCCTCTAACCTCGGTAGTTTTCAAGATCTGAGAGCGGACAGGTAAAGAAGTGCGGACGGACAGACCAAAGCCGGCACAATAGTCTTCTTTTACAGAGAACTAAAACAAGACAAATGCTACAGTTAGATCTACTTGAATTAAATGTGTATTTATAGAGACATAGAATTTTTTTTCAATATGATTTTTAAAACCATTCAGGGGATTATTTCTGGTAAAAATCCATCCAAACGCGAGCGAAAGTACAGTAATTACTATTATCGTTTTCATAAAAAAACCCAACGCTCATTTAATGGACGACTATTATCGGCGAGATGAGCCGATGCAAAATACCTTTTATAAAGACATTATATATTTTCGCCGTCTGATTACCATTATATATAAATAATTCATCATACCCAGGCATCTCGTGGATCGGTGGGGTATTACAATGAAACGTATACATACAGCACTTATTCAGTAACTATTATATTATTTCCTAAATACACTAGGGAATGGACGTAATAATTATCGAAATAAAAAGAATAATAATATTAGACAGTATCCATAGCTTCAAAGGTCGACCTAAATTGGTAATGGGACGAATAAACAGTTAGGAAAAGAAATATTGCTGTTTCTGAGGAATATAGAAATAGTTGATTGGAGAATGGTAATTTCATTCGTGGGAGGAATAGTTGAATTGACTAGTTCGTTTGTTTCTTACTTTTTTGTCCCCATTTCTGGTGTTCGTTTATGGATGGAAAGTAAACTGAATGATTGCGTTTGTTAATATTAAATGTAAATTCTTAACTTTCCCCTTTTTGTATTCTTATTGAATTAATTAATTTATGTTAATGTATTCCTTATAAGGAAACAGTTCTGCTTTCCCGTCTTTATATTTCAACTTTGTTCGAGAGTTTCGGACAAGCGAAAGAAACGGAGTTGTTAACTGTTTTTGATCCGACAAGCAGCGTTGCCAAAATGCGGAATTCTTGAGGTTATGACGGAAAAAAAAATAAATCCACGGTGCGAGCACCATCATTTCATTTTCCGATTTCCGTCTTACTCTGTCTGGAACGGAAAAAATTTCCGCATAGTTATCAAGGCTAAACAAATATATTTTTGTTTTTATATCTTTTTATTTTTATGATATAAAATGTATGTTTCAATATCTGTTGAACTGAATTGTATTTACAACTAAAAATAAACAAAATAAAGTATGAAAATGGTAACTAATTTAGAAGTTTTGGCTGATACTTGTGTTGGTTGTCGGAACCAGACTCTGGTCGGAAAAATTATCCGTTTAAGACCTCTCTTGTTACACGCGAGTCTATACCATATTTGCCTTGACTTATCCCACATTATGTGTGGTTGGTACCTAATAACGTACCATTACCATTTGTTACAATTGTATTTGCTGCAGCTATTGTCTGAGTACTAATGAATCTTAATGTTATCTAATAACTTTGATGCTGAAAGCGCATAGCTATTTAAAACTTGCATTTCTGTATCAAGTTAAACCCAATATGAATTAGCAGAGTCTTCCATAACCTGCCTCTGTTAAGAATATGGATTAATTTGAATATCATAGGGATCATGTATTTCTGTAATGAATTGTCCGAAATAATTTCCTTAAAATTTTAACAATAAATATAGATATTATATGTATAGAATTAGCTAACCTTTGTTTAAGCTCTAATGCCCCATTCATACAGTCTAGCCATAAGATGAGGGATCGACAGAACGACATCTCTTTTATTTGATTATGAACTTGCTTTCAGGACATGAAATCCCAATAGAAAATTTGATTGGATTTGCGACACATGGCGCCAGTAACATTATGGGCCAACATAATTCATTAATTAGTAGAGTAAGAAAAGGAAAGGCAGCACCAGGTATCACAATTTTTAAATGCGCCTGTCACTCAATTCACCTTTGTGCCTCAAACGCAGCGAAGACACTTCCAAGAAAATGTGTACTGGAGCAATGGCGACCCCTCACCTTGTATTTCTCAAATAAGCATTTAGAAGACAGATTGACATCTTCACAATCAATATATAATGCCTTGCAAGACTCATATTTGCTTATATATTTTCAATTTTTAGATTTTATATTGCTTTATTTTAACAATTTCAATAAGCTAGGATTTTGTACTCAGATATTTTAAGGTTTTATTATATGCCTAGTAAAGTTACTAATAGTCAGCTCAATGTTATTGACCCTAGTGATGAAACAAACTTTATTTATTCCCCTTGAATCAAGTGTTCTTAGGTGCTAATATTCACAAATCATTCCAAGAACCGACAATGATTGCTGATATTGAAAGCAGGTGTCGACAGTTCATGGAAACAGCTTGTGTTCAAATAAAGGAGAGATTTTCTTTAAACTCGAAATGGTTGCAGTTATGCAGTACACCATCTGTCGCAAATGGTATAAGAAATGACGCCCTACTAAGTATGCTAACACTGTCCACCAAGTTTGTCATGGAGGTCCCACTAATATATTCAGGTGATGTTCAGAAATTAGATTATGAATGGAGACATATACCTAATGTAGACATCCCAGAGGATACAAAAGCATTTTTCCTTTTATCTTGCAAATGTAAAGAATGAAAATGGTCAACCAGAATTCAAACTTTTGCCTACGTTTACTCTGAATATTGTTTCCCTACCCACGTCAAATGCAGATGCCGAAAGAATATTTTCGAAGATGAATTTGATAAAAACCAAAACTAGGAACAGGCTTTCCACCTCAACCAAGCAGCTTTAGCAATCGTGTCAGAAACTGTAAGAGAGAGGGTGGCTTGTGTGGAAATCAAACCTACTGCGAAGATGATTAAGGTAACAAAGAAGCCCAGAATAACATGAGAATGTTGAGGAAGAACAGGAAGACATACTTTAGGATCAGTAATCAGTATTTGAAAAGTTTTTTGTTTGCCGTTTAATATTAGCATTTTTTAGTAAGTAATAATTGGGAGACATTTGAAATGATATCTTTTGCCAAAGAAAATTTTATTTTTGTTACAGTATATCTATTCTGTTATATCAATCACTAATTTATTGTTATATGTTGACCTTACATTATAATGCTCCCAATATTTATTATTGTTTAGAATCTGGTAGCCTGATAGGCTATACTTAAGAATTGTTTGAAATATTTCATGCTAAAGATGTGTTATGTGCTGTATCTATTTTGTTATTTCAACATTTTTTATCTCGTTCATATACTGTTGTATATATATATATATATATATATATATATATATATATATATATATATATATATATAATATATATATATATACATATGTATTTTTTCTAATGTATTTTTGTTAAAAAATATATATAAAAATATAAAATCATCTTCGTTAGAGTGATGAATGTTAATGATGAAAATTACATTTATTTTCATCATGACATTTGTCAGCTCCATTTAATATGAATGCGATGCAATGTATAGCTGCTCTAATTTTCTTTAGTTATCCATGAAATGAAGTCAAGTTTACACAACTACCAGTTTAAAGGCCGTTTTCGTTACCACCAGTCGGAACCAGACGGAATTCATATGCGGATCCAGTGGCAACACTGCCGACAAGGAGAGTAGTCTTGTGTTACCTGTCGGACAGAAGAACGGGTGTTCTATTTTTCTGCCGATAAAAAGTGAATTAATTAATGAATCAAAATTCGAAGCCAAGAAGAAATTGTTCTGGATAATGGTGCAGGTAAGTTGAAGTATAAAGTCTTGCCTTAAAATTGATTTGAGTTAGATAATTCTAACATATTCGAATTTTGTACTTTTTTACTCCGTAAGATTTCAGTTTACTTTTCGTCTTGTTGTTTTTGTTTTTTGTTGGCTATGACACTTGTTACTGGGCATAGCTGGGTGCGGAGGGTTGTCCGAGTTGAGCCTAAGAGAATGTGACGGGTTTAATTTACATCTGTAAAGGGGGCGCAACCTTTGAAAACATCAAGGATGACGTAGAGTGGTATTTCGCTAACCCTAGGAGGTATAGGCCTAGTCGCATCTTTGTGTTTTTTCTCTTGGCTCATCTGGGTTTTGTAATGTTAGGATTTTTTGTATACTGTGTTATTCCTTATAAGGAAAGGAGCAGTATTGGTCCTTATTTATACTTGTATTAATTTAAGTTTAGATTAAGTTTAGGTTAAGTTAGTAACCTTTTCATTTAAATAACCTGTTTGATTAGCCTAGCTGATGTTAAGTGTAATCTAAATTATTATTGATAAAGTTTGAGGTAGGCTAGCCTAAGTTTTGCTGTTAGCTTAGTATGCTGTATTTTTCAATATGAAGTAATTGATGATAACTTGCTTTGCATTGACTTTATTAAGTTAAGTTTAGATTTTTCTTTGGGTAATTTAGTATTGGTTAATAGAATTGTTCAAGATGACTGATTCTGAAATAAAAAAGTTAATTAAAAAGAGACTTATGTTAAGGGTTTAATAACTCTTGATGTTAAGAAGGTTGACTCTTTAAAGGACGATCAAATTAATAGTCATTTGTTACAAGAATTTACTCATAAAATTGATGCTAATTTAGTAATAGATGAGAATTTTGAGGCAAGCATTTGTGAAATTGCTGCTGAAGATAAACTAGATAGTATTATGCAAGCAAGCAAGAGATTATCATTATGAAATACAGAAAACTGTCAGAATTTAGAGTAAAATTTGATAATTTGTTTTGGAGGTAAGAATACTCCTCAAAAATGGTTCTAGGTAAAATTGTAAAATTACCTCTCCCTCCTATACAAATTCAGAAGTGTGAAAACAATGCAGTTAATCCATTTTGCCTATTTTTAACTTTAGAAGGCTTTTAATAATGCTGCTGGTATGCCTAACTTAACTAATGCTCAAAGGTTTATTTTATTTAAAGGGTTTATTTGTTTAGGTGAAGCGTTAAGTATAGTAGAAAACATTACAGTAAAATGATGAGGGTTTTGATTTGGCTTTTAAGCAATTAGATAATTAATTTTTCTGATGAAGACAACATAATTGATCAAGTAATAGGTGAAGTTTGAACACTTTCAATGAAGTAAAACTCTCTTAGTGAAGTAGAATCTTTGGTTTAGGTCTTTGAATAATAAATTCATTGATTTGAAGGGACTTGGTATAAAAAAAAAACGGATCAGATTGAAGTCGATTCGGCTGCTCTATTGCTAATTAGCAAAAATGTAAATAGGAAACTTCCTAGAAATTTTTTGATAGAACTCTCTAGGAACTACAGGATCTTCTTATCCCTAATTTTAACCATTTGTAAGATAATTATCAGAGTATTATTGCACGCCTTAGTTTAGGTCATAATGAAAATTCTGGTGCAAAACCTAAAGTTAAAATATGAAGGTAAAGACCGTAATTTCCAACAATCAAAGTATAGTAATAAATCTACTACTAGTAATGACTCTTAATAAAGTTCAATTTACCTGTAAACCTTTATCTTCTGGTAGATTTGTAAATTTTGTAAAGAACGGGTCATAACTCTTCTAAAATGTACTAGGTTTGATACTTTGCAAGCTAGGAAAGAATAGAGCTGAAGAACTAACTTTATGCATTAAATGCTTGAGTGATAGGCATAGGGCCTCGGAATGTCCGGGACAAATAAATCATTGTTGCCTTATAAAATGTTTTTCTTGCAATAATCTGAAAATCATGGAGCAATTGTGTCCTCATGCTATTAAAGATTTTAGTAAAAAAGTATTTAAGTTTTTCAATCAGGGTCTGAAATATTTGTTCCTTTATTACACTTAAAGTTGGTAGGGGTAGGAAAAATCTTTTAAATGTTGTTTTCTATTAGACACTGGAGCACAGTTTAGTGATATTAATAAACAAATTGTTATTGTAAATTAGGAGATTATTGTGGTGCTCCTTTATCTAGGTTAGTTTCTTCTTTTGGGTTGCCAGCTAGAGTTAGTGAGGGATTTCATTTGGTAGCTGATTTAACATGCCTTGTGGGATAAAGTCTAGTTGTCTTTTTTTTTTTGCATTGGAAAATTTTTAATCTTTCCCTCCAAATTCCTATGTTGCCTTCTGTAGTTAAAAAAATTTGGAATCTGCAGGTTATTCTGTATGTAATAATTACCCAGGAAGGAATTTCTGAAATTGTAAATATATTAGGTATCCTAGGGAATGATATCCTTCAGGAAATTTAGTCAGTTGATTTAGACTCTGTAGAGTTATTTAAATTATTAAGGTAGAGTAATTAAGTTAGCAAATGGGTATTCCATTTGGTACTGTAGTCATTTTGTTCATCCTTCACAAAGGAAGCTTTTTTTAGAGAGAAATTGATTCTTATGAACCTTGTGTTAGAGGTAAACATATAGAGGTAGAGTCTTGTCCTATAATTTGATAGTAATACAAAATCTTGGAAAATAGACCAAGAGGTAATGGTGATCTGAATCTGTTAGGTTTTATTCTTAATAAGGAGATTAAATAATGTACCTGAATGTAACAGAGAAATCCTAGAGTTTTTTTTTTATAATTTTTCTTCCCTTAATTTTGGAGATTAAACAGACTCTGAGCCTGATAAGATTAGACTATTGGAATTTGTTCCTCCTAAAAAGCAACTTGGAAAAATATAAATTATTAGTAATTTTGCAGTTTAATCCAGTAGGCTATAAGTTCGATCCATTGAATGATATCTTTCCTGATTCTTGTGTCGAGTATGGACTCGACAATTTCTATAACTTAGAATCGATTGGGATTAAAGATTAAAATTCACTTCCATTATGAAGACCAACAAGTTGCTGAATTTGCTAAATCAATTTCTTTTCATGAAGGACATTATCACGTTCAGTTACCATGGAAAAAGGATTTAATTGAAAAAGGTCCCTAACAATTTAAAGATTTCATTGGCAGTTGCCGAGCGGATTTACTCTAAATTAGAAGATCAGAATATAGCCTCTAAATATGAGGAAGTTTTTTATAGACAGGAGGATTGGTTGGCATTATTGAGCCTGTTAAAAATAGAGCCGCAGGCCAAGTATTCATTCCTCATCGTCCGGGTCATAAGAAATTGATGAAAATGTCACCACTAAAATCCGTCCTGTATTCAATTGTAGTTTAAAGGTGGGAAAAGATCCTTCATTAATGAAGCCGCTTTTCCTGGTATGATTTGATGAACAAATTGTTGTCATTGGTTTTGTATTTCAGAATAATGATTATGTAGTTGTAGCTGAATATAGTAAGGCTTTTTCTCCAAAGTTTAGGTTATCTTTAGAGTCTGATCGAAATAGATTTTGTTTCTTTAGAAAGATAAATGGGAAGTTTTGTTGCTTATATGGTATAATACCTAATTTTTGGATTTGTAAGTTCTCCTTTTATATTGAATTATATTATTCAACATCATTTGTCTAGTTATAGAGGGAATGAAGTAGCTTCTCTGATTAAAGACAAATTTTATATGGATAACTTGGTGCTCTCCTTCTAATCAGGGGAGCCCAGGCACCCCATTTATTATCAAATTCTATTAAGGAAATTATGAATTCAGGGTGGGGGGTTGCCTTTACGGGAGTGGGGTTCTAATTGTCCTGCTTTGTTATCTACTCTTGATGAGATGAAAAGAAAAGGTAGGCTTCTTCTGAAATGAAGATTTTTGGATATATTTATGACTCTAACCAGGGATACCTTACAATTAAAGGTTAAGCTATTGAACAGGAATGCTTCCTCAAAGCGTCAGATTTTGTCTGCTTTGTCTTCTGTCTTTGACAACCCTATTGCATATTTGCACCTATAATGCTGCAGGGCAAGCTTATTATTCGTAAGTTGTGCCAGCAAGTTCTTTCGAACTGGGGATGAAACGGCAAGTGCTGAAATTGCTAAGTTTATGGAGTAAATTTTTGCAGTTTCTTGTTCTTACAGTGAGGTTAGTCAGCTTCTTTTTCCAGGACAAACTTATAAAACTGATGCTCCTATCAACTGTTTTTTTTGTTTGCAGATGCTTCGAGAAGCTTATGGTTGTGCTATGTATGCTGTGCAAGGTGGTCATAGTTTCCCTGATATTTGCTAAGGACTAAGGTTAGTCCTATTAAGAGAAAAAACTCTCCCGATTTAGACTTTGGGCTTTTCCGCCCAATTAGCTTTGAAGTGTTTTGAAACTATTTTTGAAAATAATCTATTAAATTGTACTAAATTGAAAGCATAACTCTTTTATAGATAGCCAAGTAGTTCTTAGTTGGATTCTT
>NC_061102.1:3014910-3039910 GCF_015104395.2 Macrobrachium nipponense | reverse complement strand
AAGGTAATTTAGATCCATCCAGAGGTTCCGAAATACGGTGGAGTAACCACATTCTTAATGAACCCCAGCACACGAAGATATACTACTACTGCTCGGGAGAGATTAGTCCAATCAAGGGACGACAACTAGTTCTTCTTAGCCTCTGTTGGAGGGACGCTTATTTACTGTTATCGATTTCTTTATGTCATCAAACTACGTCTTCTTCTGTTATAGGATGGCTACAGAGAGCGCTAACCTACACTTTCTCATTAAGTCCCCCTTTTGAACGGTGAGGGGAGGGGAGGGGGGAGATTTCCGTTTGCTCACTCACATACTTTTGTTAATCGTTTGAGTTGACTTTTGACGCCTATCATTGGTTAACTTTCTCTTAATGCCTTATCATTTCATTCTTAATTTGGTATTTTTCATTTTATATATATATATATTATATATATATATATATATAATATATATATATTTATATATTATATATATTATATATTATATATAATATATATATATTAATTGTTTTGACTTTTTATGGTCTGGGAACGTTAACTTTTTACCGGACTATTTTCCCTAGTGTGTTTCGTAAGACTCGAGTCTTCCTAATTAACACGTATGGCTTTTCCCTCCTGTTATCATCTTCTATATTATCTCTGTTATCTTCCTGCTTCTATTTTTCCCTCTTTTCATGAAAGCCTGGAGCATTCCCATGGGCAGAGAAAGCCGTGTGTGTGTGTTCTATCTTTCAACAGAAATAGTTGAGTCTAGACTGTTAGGTTAGGCGGGTTCGTCCTGAATAATTCAGTCGCGTGGCAGCGAATCGCCTCATTCCAGAAAGTGGCTTTGGAACGGGGGTTGGCGGGGGGTGGGGGTGTGAGGTGTTGGTTGTTTGTTATAACGTTACAGGTTTGGTCACTTTTGCCCTTCAGATGCTTACGAGCATCGTCTGCTGAACCCAATATAGAGGGACTGTTATGTCGACGTTAGAGATCTTCCTGAAGTCGATAATACAGATCTGCTTAGAAAAACAACGGGTCAAGAACGATTAGTAATCTTTGTGTTCTAGATCAAGTTATGCTTGGAAAAGAAAGTTCTAGAATGATTTGGATTCTGGTAAATTTGTTTGAAAAAGACAGTTTGAGCAGTGCTTGTAATCTTTGTGTTCTAGATAAGGCTCTGCTTGGAAAAAAGACGGTTCTAGAACGATTTAGTAATATTTGTAATCTAGATAAGGTTCTGCTTGGAAATAAGATGGTTCTAGAACGATTAGTAATCTTTGTAATCTAGATAAAGCTCTGCTTGGAGAGAAAAAAGATGGTTCTAGAGCCATATAGTACTATTTGTAATCTAGATAAAGCTCTGCTTGGAGAGAAAAAAATGGTTCTAGAGCTATATAGTACTATTTGTAATCTAGATAAAGCTCTGCTTGGAGAGAAAAAAGATGGTTCTAGAGCCATATAGTACTATTTGTAATCTAGATAAAGCTCTGCTTGGAGAGAAAAAAGATGGTTCTAGAGCCATATAGTACTATTTGTAATCTAGATAAAGCTCTGCTTGGAGAGAAAAAAATGGTTCTAGAGCTATATAGTACTATTTGTAATCTAGATAAAGCTCTGCTTGGAGAGAAAAAAGATGGTTCTAGAGCCATATAGTACTATTTGTAATCTAGATAAAGCTCTGCTTGGAGAGAAAAAAATGGTTCTAGAGCCATATAGTACTATTTATAATCTAGATAAAGCTATGCTTGGAGAGAGAAAAAAACGGTTTTAGAACGATCAGTAATCTTTGTAATCTAGACAAAGCTCTGTTTGGAAAAAAAGACGGTTCTAGAACGATTTAATAATCTAGATAAAGCGCTGCTGAAAAAAACTGTTCTAGAATGATCAGTAATATTTGTAATCTAGATAAAGCTCTGCTTGGAAAGAGGACTGTTCTAGAACGATTTAGTAATCTTTATTATTTAGATAAATCTCTGCTTGGAGAGAAAAAAGACGGTTCTAGAGCGATAGAGTACTATTTGTAATCTAGATAAAGCTCTGCTTGGAAAGAAGACGGTTCTAGAACTATTTTGTAAACTAGATAAAGCTATGCTTGGTTTTAAAAAGACGGTTCTAGAACCATCAGTAATCTTTGTAATCTAGATAAAGCTCTTCCGGAAAAAAAAGACGGTTCTAGAACGATTAGTAATATTTGTAATCTAGATAAAGCTATGCTTGGAAAAACGACAGTTCTATACTAGAAGACCTATAGACCTATGTTTCGAGGACATAAGCACAAGACGGCAGCCTCACCCAGAACAGATCTATAGACCCATGTTTCGAGGATATAAATAAAGCTTCCAAGCTTCCGTATGGTGGATATATACCGTCCCTCGACCCTGAATTCTTTATCGTTCCCGTCTAATTCATCCAGAGCTACGAAAGAAATATAACGGAGAATAAGAGGGAGAAATCAGGCAGGCAAAAATTCACTTTTACGCATGAGCTGTCCTTCATTACTTTCTTGAAATCGGCATTATCCGCCGCATTGGGCTGCCATTCAAAAATTCTCTTTCTTTTTTGGGGTCTTTTTTTTCATTGGGGGTGATGGGGAGGTGCCATGGGATGGGGGCCAGGAGGTTCATTTGGAATAGACACGTGCTTGCAAGAGCCCTCGCTGAGCTCAGCAAGAGAGTGAACTGTGAGAGCGAAAGAATCAGTCAGTGACTTTCTCTCTCTCTCTCTCTCTCTCTCTCTCTCTCTCTCTCTCTCTCTCTCTCTCTCTCTCTTAAGTTAGTTAGGATGTGATTATTATCATATTATTATTAATAGCAGTTCGGTATGAGCCTCGCTGCTGAATCATATAAACTGGAGCATTTTGGCCTAGTGCGAATCACAAATTAACTAGCATAAGCCAACCAATTCGATTTCCCTTTTCATCTAAGAAGCTCTCTCTCTCTCTCTCTCTCTCTCTCTCTCTCTCGTTAGCGACTTATACCGCGGATTCCGTGCACATAAAACATCCTTACCGAACATTACCGACATGATGCGTTGCCCCTCTCCCCCCACCCTTTCCACATCTCGACATTTATCATCGCGCCCCCCCCCCCCCACCCATTCATATTTATTTGGCTTTCTCGATCCCACTCTCAAAACATCGGTGGGCGGACTGAAGCTGAATACGGAATCCGAATTCCCCGAACACAATGGCGTCGTCTTTTGTCGGTTCCCGGAGGAGGAGGAGGAGGAAGCCAGCTGGTTTTACACGTTATTGCGTCTAGTAGGTTTTAGTACTAAACTTGGTGGAAGCTCTTTTGGGACGCCGTGCTTAGTACTATAGCCCCTCTGGGATCAAAAGTATTATTATTATTATTATTATTATTATTATTATTATTATATTATTATTATTATTATGGGTCCTAATTGGGAAAGCAGCCGAGTAGTACTACAAAATAGAGAAATGACAACGTAAAGAATAAAGGATGAATGAAGAATAACAAAAAAAAGAGATAGGACTGACAAAGACGGAACAATTACTCTTCTAACCGTTCTGTTCCAAGTTTTCGTAATATATATATATATATATATATATATATATATATATATATATATATATATGTGTGTGTGTGTGTGTGTGTGTGTGTGTGTGTGTGTGTGTGTGTGTGTGTGTGTGAGATGAGAGAGAGAGAGAGAGAGAGGGAGAGGATGCCACGTTAAAAGAACTGTGAGGTCAAGTACCACCACACTTAAAACGTGCCGGAAGGGGACGTTAATTAATTAAATAAACTTAAAACGGGGGAAAGATATTATTTCCTTCGCGTCTGTAATGGATACTACGTGAATTTTAAAAAAGGTGATGATGTGGAATGCCTTTTTTTTTTCTAAACGCAGCAGAAAGGGTTTGGCGTGACAAAGAAAAAAAAATGAGCAACGTTTTGCGTTACTTGTTTAATGTAGTGTGTTTGCCTCGTAGGGGGGCGTGGACTGCAAAAGCGTTGGTAAATATGACATCTCGAATACAAATTTCGTCTAAACGCTGAATAAAAGTGCAATACGTTACTACCCTAGTACTATATTCTCCTTGCATTTTTATTACGTTTGCATCTAGTTGTTAAATATTGATTTATTTTATTTTCGTTTTACCAAGTGGAGTCTCTTCTTTCTATATTTTCTTTTACTTAGTCTCAGTCCTTCCCTATAGTTAACCACCTTTGATATTCTTTTGGAAGCTTGCAATTTCCCCACGTTCAAAAAAAAAAAAAAAAAAAAATTGTCCCTGTGGTGGGCTTGTTCCATATGAATAGGTTTCTTCATCTTCTGAATAATATAATCATAATAATAAAGGTTAGCAGACATCATGATATGAAAAATGAATAATACACTAAATAAGAAAAATCTGTAATATACAGTAATCAAGATTTGGTTGGGTACATAGATGTATTATAGATGTTTATAGATATCAAATTTAGGCCAATGTAACAGAGAGGAAAAAAACCTCGTAGTTGCTATAAGAATTCATCGTCATTAGAGGGTGGAAAGTGAGACGGAAGAAAGAAAATATGAAGGAAGGTACAGTAAAATGAACGAAAGGGATTCGAAAATGCGAAGTCCCTTCCCCCACCCTCTCTCTCTCTCTCTCTCTCTCTCTCTCTCTCTCTCTCTCTCTCTCTCCAAAATTCAGAGCGAAAGTATGATTGTAAATTAGAGGAGAGAAAACCTCATTAAGGATTTTAAGAGCGGCCAAGATTCAGGAAGGCGTGAGAGAGAGAGAGAGAGAGAGAGAGAGAGAGGAGAAGAACCTCTCGCGGAGGAAATAAAGTTTATTCGTTTTCGCTTTGTTGTTGTTTTCTGTCCAAGAAAACTGTTGAGGTGGGTTTCTCTGTCCGTCCGCGCTTGTCTCTGTCAGCACTCTTGCTTCCGCACTTTTTCTGTCCGCACGTTTGTCTGTCCGTGTTTTATTCTCTCCGCATGCTTGTCTATCCGTACTTTTGCTGTCTGCATGTTTGTCTGTCCGCGCTATTTTCTGTCCGCACTTTGGCTGTCCACACTTTTTCTGTCAGCGATTTTCTCTGTCCGCACTTTTATCTGTCCGCGCTTTTACCTGTCCTCACTTTTGCTGTCCGCACGTTTTGTCTGTCCGCTTTTGCTGTCCGCACATTTCCCGTCCGCCCTCAGATCTCAAAAACCACAGAGACCAAAGGGCTGCAAGTTGCTATGTTGATCATCCACCCTCCAATCATCAAACACCAAATTGCAGCCCTCTAGCATCAGTAGTTTCTATTTTATTTCTGGTTGAAGTTAGCCATGATCGTGCGTCTGACAACGATATGGGCCAGGCCACCACCGGGCGGTGGTTAGTTTCCTGGACCGCGGCTCATACAGCATTATACCGAGACCACCAGAAGACAGATCTGTATTTGCTTGTTTCTAATTGCTTCGTTCGAAATATTACATGAATTATTATTATTATTATTATTATTATTATTATTATTATTATTATTTTATTGGTGAATAACTCCACAATGGTGTAAATGTTTATATATATACATATATATATATATATATATATATATATATATATATATATATATATATATATATATATACATACATAAGATATATATATACATTTACACCACTGTGGATTTCTGCACCACTTTAGTGACTCGTTCTATTATTTATTATTATTATTATTATTTCTACTACTACTACTCTTATTCAAAAGATGGACCCTATCATATAGAACAAGCCCATTAACAGAAGGTAATAGGAAATGCATATATATATATATATATATATATATGATATATATATATATATATATATATATATATCCTGTCAACTTCTATTATATTAACGTGAGCTTGAAAATGTACAATATACTACTACGAAAGTACTATCACTTGCTCCAAGTCCTCAGTTTTTCACTCAACTTTTCTATTGCGGATTTAAGGATGATTCCCAAGCATGTGTTCCTTCATATTATATTATTATATATATATATATATATATAATAAAGTCCCAATTCTTCATGTGCTAAGCAGGATTATTTACCTTGGGCCTGGGGCCGACCGAAAGTAAAATCGCTTTTTTTTTTTTCTTTTTTTTTTTTTTTGGGGGGGGGGGGTGCAGTGTTCACAAAGAACTGTTTCTGCAAGAGAGAGAGAGAGAGAGAGAGAGAGAGAGAGAGAGAGCAGATAAAATCGAAAACAATTGACAGAGAAAGAACACGAAAGTACGGGGGAAGTTGTGGGGAGGGGGGTGTGGCTGCTGGAATTGTTTGCGAAAGACAAATAACGAATTGCGTTAGTCGGTCCTCCCTGTGTCTACAAATCTCTGGACCAAATGAAAAAGACAAAGGTTAGAGGAAGTAGAATTAAATAAAAAAAAAATTAGGGAACTTGCTAAAACGATAGTGAGTGATGACAAGAGAGAGAGAGAGAGAGAGAGAGAGAGAGAGAGAGAGAGAGAGAGTGCTTTCAGATATATACACCGAGAGCGATTCATATAAATTGACAGACAAACAGATACATAGACCCACACACACACACACTGGCGTATAACTGACAGAAAGAGACACACACACACCCATTCAGAGAGAGAGAGAGTGTGTGTGTACAAGTTTTTCAAGGAATTAAAGGAGCTGTCAGTCACCTACTTTTTTAGTAGAAATAATAATCACAATTACTACTTGCAGTTATATAAGAAAAAGAAAAATAAGAACTTGACAGAAATGTCCAATCTAAGTTCATTTCTTGAAATTACCAATGAGGCTTCTTACTAATAAAGTGCATACAATAATGTACTAATTTATACACACAATGTAATGTCAATAAATTTTGCCTTACCTTTCTAAAACAAAGTTAAGAAAAATCTCAAGTCTAGTAATAAATATTGAACAACCAATGTGAAAATGTCTGAACCTGAAATCAATCTATAATGGTACTAAGGAGAGACTACAGAATAGCATTCCTAGGCTAGTACGTCCATAAATAATATAAGAATGGGTCATGACTCAGCACAGCACACTAAGAAACTACAATGCAGATATAAACCTTAGGCTCAGTCCTTCACGGGCCCTACAGCAGAAGGAAGCTTTATAGATCCCCAAATTCAATTAACCCGGGAGAAAGAACCAGTAGCCTACTACTTCTCTCTCCTACCACACACACACACCCACCACCCTCTCTCCCCACAAGCTTCTTCCCCACCTCTCCTTAACTTGATTATCTTTCTTACCAGTCCTTGCTTAAAAGTGATGCACCTCCGCTGCTCTTTCTTGATCTCATCCTTTCTTTGTTTTGTTTTTTCCTCTTGGCTTTTTTTCTGTAGGAAATCTGCGGCAGTTTTTTATTTGTTTATTTTTGCTCTGGCGGACTAAAAAGGGATTAATAAGAAAGTTTTGATATCTAACAAGACGAATACTAAAGTTTGTGTATACCTTGGAAGAATGGCAGGAGGTGATGGGTTTACAAGTGAGGTGAATAGAGTGTGACTATGTAGCTGACCAGTGTGCATAAGGTATGTTTAAAGGAAGGAAAGATTCCAGAGGAATGGTAGAGAGGAATAATTATTCTTTTGTTTAAGGATAAACATTGACAGAGGAGACTGTATGAATTAAAGGGATATAACATTGCTTACTATACTAAGGTTTTATGATTTTAATTGAAAAGTAAGGCACATACAAAAACAGACGTGAAGAGAAGGGTGGAAAGTGGCCGACATATCTGGGAGTCGTGTGGATAATGTAACAATCTGAAAGCTTCTAGAGTACCAAGTCATCAGTTCAATTCATAAATGTTTCAGGTTATATTCATATACCACAATTCAAGAACAAGCTACTGATTTGCTTTGCTTGTGGTGGTCTATATTATGAATGAATATATAGGTTTCCTTTCAGTTCTCAATAAAAGATACATTATTTGAATTTGAGAATATGAATCATTATATTGTGGATTTTAAAATTATCTGCAAAAGAGAGAATAACTCTGGGGATGTGAGGATGAGGCCATCCTATTTTGCTGGGTATATATGATGAAATTTTGAAGGAGCATCACCATTTGTCTTAGTTTTTCCTCTCTCAGTAGGTACCTAACCACATGGGCCACAATGAGAACTGAAAAGCTTACACTAAAACCAGTGGAAACCATCTCGATAACACAAGTAAGCAAGCTGCATTCTCACTGGTGACAACCAAGGCTTAACACAATATCCCACTAAGACTCTTAGATGAACTCGAGGCTTACTTGAATTTTTTCCTGCCATGTTAGTGTCTAACTTGGAATAGAATTATGAAAAAGTATTATTGAAAGATAGCAAAAGCACAAGACAGGCAACTCCCCCTAACTGAATGGTCTCACCTGACTTAGGTGTATCATCATCTTTGTTTAGGTTAGGTGTTTCCCCACCTATTTGCCAGTTTCATCTTGCAGCTCCTTAATAATTCATTATTCGTTATCGTAACTCTTTTCAGATTAAGCATAGAATATCTTTCAATTTTTCCCATGCTTCTTATGTTTTCACATTCTTTTAGCTTTCTGGGACAACTATCATTCAATAATTTTGGTGTCATGTACTCATAGTGTCATTTCATAATGCAGTACCTTTGTTGCATTTTATATCCATTGAGATTAGATTAGATTATAAAAATTTTTGGCTCATAGCCAAGCGCCGGAGTATATCCATTGAGCCCTCTTTGTTTGTTTTATAGTTTTGCTTTCAGTATTGCATTTCTCTGACTGGGATTTTAGATATTCAATTATATTAATAGATTTTGCTTTTCACTGATTGCATTTTCGTGAACTGACTGGGAGATTATTAGATATTTCAATTATATTAATAGATAGCCAATGAAGTTCAGTAAGGATGGGTGCCTGGCATGTCCCTATCCTGTGAGGATTTATTCATTGCTATTTTGTCCATAATTTTATAATAACTTTCTTGTTTTATGTTATATATTTACCATTATGAACATTTGTCAGATGTCAGTAATATAAATTGAAAATTCCAGTGATCTTTGTAGCTTCCAAGATCTCAAACTCAAAATACAAAAGATCAAATAAAACACCAATTCCCATAGGAAAAGCATTGACCCTATTGCTAAACTGGAATGGCCTGGCAATATTGGTTACACTGATGATAAGATTAAGAGCATGTGTGATACTATGAGGAACGATATATCGTTTCATTTAGTATGGCATTTCATGTATAACATTTGTCAATTCATTTTCAGAAATTTCCTCTGTTTTTTCTTTAACCAGTGTGAGCTGTATTCACTGGAAGCTTTACATACTGCCTTCTTTTTACCCTGTCCATACATTGAAGTATAATTGTTAAAAGTCAAGCCATACTCTTATATCTAAGGTACTTCACAGAGCAGTGTTATGCAGTAATAAATGTACATACTGGATTATAATGAATACTATGATTAGGTATGATTCAATAAAACAAAAGGCATATTTAAAATAGAAATAATGTAATGGCGACTAGGAGGTTCTGTAACATGAGACAATAAGAATTCATAACTTCCACCATTGCCCTGTTCCAATGGGTGGCAAGATCAACGTTTGCCTGAGAATGTCACCAAGATTTAGTATATGAAAATGCCTGCTTTATGACCAATGAGTCCATTTTTTTCCATTTTCATTTTACGTATATACTTTTCCCCTTGCAAACCATATCCATCTTTCCTTTGCTAATTTGTTATCTTAGGTGTACAGATGTTCTGATTCTATTTCTCTCAAAATTGTCATCCTTCAAGCCTTCCTTCTCTTCTCCTTGTATACATTACTGTCTTCTGCTAGAGCTTTAAAAGTTCTTGTCTTAATTCTGATGACTTGGGTATTTCTTTCAATGGTTTCCACTCACTTTTCCCTAATATTCCTTTTTCATTTCTTCATCCTTTGACAGTATTTATCTTTATATTCCTTGCTTTTAAATCAGCTTGCAGCTGTCTGTATTACAGTATTTTAAACATACTGTACCTTACTTGTTATAAAAGTGCAAACCTTTTCTTGGATGCTCTCTGTATACTTCTTTGCATGATAAAACTACTAATCTGAATTACAGTTTCTCCACTCTAGTATGTTTCAACTACTCTTTGAGTTCCTTAAACATTTCATTCAGCATCTTTAGTTCTTGGATCTGGCAAATTGGTTTCTCCCAGCCAGGCTGTATTTCCTAATCCTCAAATCAACTTTGTCAGACCTTATACATCTATTCAGTAGTTCCTCCTACAGGCAAAAACAAGGGCAGCACTTCTTCTCCTGCATCTGAAAACATTCCTTTGGTTTTCAATTTATGGGAAGTAAATTGAGAATGCATACATTGCACTCTTTCCTAGAACCATTTAATCATCATTATGCTTTCACATTATTCATCCTACTTTATGACATCATGTGCCTTTATATTGTTAATCGTAATCCCTACTCCATTTTGCATTGTCTTGCAAGTTTAAAATAAGCACTAAAGTGAGTGTCCTTATCACTAGCACTATAGTGCAGATCCATAAGAACAGTAAAAAAGACTAAAGTTGAGCTTCAATAAGTGGTTGAGAAGTTGATTAGCAAAGGACCAAAAGTACTTTCAGTTAGGGACAAGGCCAAGATATTAGATTTCTCCAAATACATCAGAAGAAAACTTTTTACTTCAAAATAGAGTTACAATAAAGCAACTGCTAATGATATAAAGGAAGCATGAGAAGCAGAAGGGGTAATGACTTGTGAACTTACTCAATTATAGACTAAGATTAATGAATGAGAAAGGCTTTTGTCAACTAGCCAGGAACGCCAGAGGGGTACCACCTACTATGTGCTTTGCATGATATAGTAATATACACAGTATTACAGATTCTTTGCATTGACCCCTCTACCTCAAAGCCACATTATTTTTGCCTTTTATTTGTCATCCATACAATACAGGAAATCACAGAAGACATCAAAAGCAACCTGGCCTTGTGAAACCCAAGCTGCACACTAGAGAGCAAAGATTTACTTTCAACACAGACATTAGGATGCTTTGCCATTAAACATCCAATAATGTTACATAACATGGAAGTTACAGAAATTGGCAGTAATCAGCAGAGTTAAAGGTAGTCCACCACATTTACTTAATGGAATAACATTACAAATTATCCAATAACTGCAAAAAGAGTTAGCTCATGAAAACTACAGGACAACTTTGGAGCTAAGTAATTGGCTGTTTACACAAAAATTGGGAAAATACCATTTGGGGCTACACCTCCATAATCATCAAAGTTGAGTAAAAGACTAAAGCCTACACAGCTTTAGCGTCAGGAAAACAGGAATGACTCATATTGCATGTCTCTTTAATCTACTTTCTGTCGAACAAGTCAGCTAGAAGGGTTGCCCTCAACTTTACACAATTGATAGAGCCATCTGGTTTAATCAAATGAGGAACTATTGAGTCAACACCAAATTAAGTGCAGATTTAAGAGTAGCCTCACAACTATGTTTCTGAGTCATACCAGTATATTACAGTAGTCAAATTACATTAATTTTCAGATGAAACAGAAAATTCAATAAACCGTATGTGTTACATGGGTATATGTACATGATTCTGCCATGTACATATACTCCAATTTCATTCTAGCCTTCTTGAAATTTAAAATTTCTTACAATAGTAGGGCACATCAAGGACATTTTGCTTAATTTTAATAGTTTATAAGACTAAAGCATGATCAGAGAAGGCCCAATTAGACAACCCAAAGTATTGGCTATACCACCATGGACAACCAGATTAAGAATGTATTTTTTTTTTTTTTAATTACTGTAACTATTTTTCATGTGAAGGCCACTGCCATGTATATTGTATACTGTCTGCAGGTTATTCTGTATAATTGTAATTAGTATTTATGACTGTCTTACATACTACTATATGGAAAAGACTTTTGAAAAGTAATCATTTTAATGTCAAGAATTATAAAAGTTCATTTTAGTGATCCCTTAGTTGAGGCATCATCAATAAAATAATAGTTTAATTAAAAAAATAAATAAGTTTATTTTCATAAAACTTACAATTTGTAGCAAAATTAAATCTGAATATCAAAGGCATCTCTTAAGTAGAAGTCATGCTATTATCCGATGAAATTTCCATCGGCTCTGATGATCCTGACCGTCTTGAATGTTGATGCCTTTCCCTTGACTCTCGCGATTCTGACCATCTTGGTTTTTCTGGACGTTCGTTCCTCTCTATCTGAACTCGAAGCTCTCTATTTTCGTATCTACGACCATCCATGCCCTCCATAGCATCTTTGGCATCTCGGGAATCATAAAACCTGAAGGCAGATGAAAAAATATGATATTGTTATGATACAATAAAGTTTCATACATACTTACCTGGCAGATATATACATAGCTAAGACTCCGTCGTCCCCGACAGAAATTCAAATTTCGCGCCACTCGCTACAGGTAGGTCAGGTGATCTACCTGCCTGCCCGGGTGGCAGGACTAGGAAAACCATCCCCAGTTTTCTATCATATTTTCTCTCTTCCACCTGTCTCCTGCGGGGAGGCTGGTGGGCCTTTAATTGTATATATTCGCCAGGTAAGTATGTATGAAACTTTATTGTATCATAACAATATCATTTTCATACAATCAACTTACCTGTCAGATATATACATAGCTGATTGGCACCCTTCGGTGGAGGGTAAGAGACAGCTACTATATGGAATAGACAGTAAACAACATATGTTGTAGGTATAAATAAAACCTTGGTTCCTACCTGATAGGTGGTAGACTTGGTGGGTGTTTGCCCAGTAGTCTGCTCACCTCAAGAAACTTTAGCGAGATATGTGATCTATGGCCAAGAGTTCTTGTGGGTCTGCCGATGGGGTCTTACCCACTTACTCAGCAGAGCCTAAAAGGACTTTGTCAATGGGTGCTGATCCACTTATATGACAATACACCTTATGAAGGAGCACACAACCAATCCCGACCACCTGATCCTAACCATGTGTTAGAACTAAGGATTTGTTACGAGTTATCCCCTAACTCGTCACAACAACCGTAACTCCAAAAACCACTACGCACGCATACATAATTTTTCCAACAAAAAAAAAATTATACTCAACTAATTGGATATGACGAGAATTCTCTTATGAACAACATAGACGGCCGCCCGTGCGAGCCTGAATCCTCCATTGTTCGAAGAGATTCTCGACCATATCCAACCAGAAGAACAGTATATACATTTTAAGGATTGGTGTCGACTCCTGTACCAGAATCGTATCTGCCGATACGATAGGACCTAGAGAAAAGCACTTCTCATACGTCACACGCACGTCTTTCAAGTAATGAGATGCAAATACCGATTGCATCTCCAATATGTCGTATCTAATATGTTTTTAAGCGACATATTCTTATAAAACGAGAGGAGACGTCGCAACCGCTCGTACTTCATGAGCTTTTACCCTCAGAAGTTGTAATTGTTCGTCCGGACAGACCTTGTGAGCGTCCGTAATGAGTTTCTTACAAAGAACGCTAGAGCGTCTTTGACATCAGTCTTGTGGGGTCTTTTACCGCGCACAAAGACCTTGTCTAGAGCCTCCCAACTGACGCTTCCTCTGAAGATAGAACTTCAGAGCTCTAACAGGGCATAGAGACCTCTCTGCTTCTCTGCCTACCTAGACTAGACATTCCTTTTATTTCGAATGACCTAGGCCAGGGATTCGTGGGATCTCCGTTTTTCGCTAAAAACAGAGTCTTAAACGAGCAAATCGCCGAGTCTCCCTTGAATCCTACTTTATCCTGCAGAGCTTGTAACTCACTAATTCTTTTTGCCGTCGCTAACGATAAAAGAAATAGGCATTTTCTAGTTACGTCTCTAAATGAGGCCTGATGTGGAGGCCCTCAAATCTATCCGAAGACAGATATTTGAGGATACGTCCAAGTTCCAGTTCGGAGGTACTGGTTCCTTAGACTTTGACGTCTCAAAAGATCTTATGAGATCGTGGAGATCTTTGTTATTTGCCAGATCTAAAACCTCTGTTCCTGAATACAGCCGAGAGCATGCTCCTGTATCCCTTTATTGTGGATACGGCTAGATGCGATTTTACTCTCAGGAATAGCAAGAAATCAGCAATTTCCGCTATAGAGGTAGAGGAGGAGGACAACTTCTTGGCATCTACACCACCTTCTAAAGACCTCCCACTTCGACTGGATACTTTCGAAGTGGAGGTTCTGCGAGCTCTCGCGATCGCGCTTGCCACTTCGCGAGAAAAGCCTCTCGCTCTGACAAGTCTTTCGATAGTCGAAAGGCAGTCAGAGCGAGAGCGGGGAGGTTTTGATGTACCTCTTGAAGCGTGGTTGTTTGAGAAGATCCGTCCTTCCTGGTAGGGATCTTGGAAAGTCTACGATCCACTCTACCACCTCCGTGAACCATTCCTGGGCCGGCCAAAAGGGGGCTATTAAAGTCATCCTCGTCTCTTTTGACGCCACAAACTTTTTCAATACTAACCCAGGATTTTGAATGGGGGGAAAAGCGTACACGTCCACTCGAGACCAGTTTAGCAGGAAGGCGTCTACCATAATTGCTCTTGGGTCTTCCACGACCGAGCAAAACACTGGGAGCCTTTTTGAAATGTATGTTGCGAATAGATCCACATGAGGAGTTCACCCCACAGAGACCAGAGATCGCGACATACTTTCCTCGTGCAGAGGTCCATTCTGGTATGAAGGACCTGGTTCCTCCTGCTGAGCCTGTCCGCCCTCACATTCCTTACTCCCTGTAACGAACCTTGTCAGCAGGGAGATGTTCCTGTGGAGGACGTCCACAGTAATAGGTCCCTCGTGAGTTCGTAAAGGAACGAGGAGTGTGTCCCTCCCTTGTTTCCGAATGTAGGCAAGTGCGGTGGTGTTGTCCACGTTTACTTGTACTACCTTGTCTCTCACCAGAGGTTCTAGGCTCTTCAAAGCCAGGTGCACGGCGAAGAGCTCTTTGCAATTATGTGCCAGGGACACCTGTGCTGGTTCCCAGGTGCCTGACACTTCCTCCGAGCCTAATGTCGCTCCCCAACACCCGTTTCCGACGCGTCGGAGAACAACACTAGGTCTGGGTTCTGTGATCTTAGAGAGATCCCTTTGTTCTCTTCCAGAGGCAGCACCCACCACTGTAGGTGTGCCTTTACTTCCACTGGAATGGGCAAAAACGTCCGACAGTTGTCCGTTTTTCCCAGCTCCAGACTTCTTGAGGAAGAATTGAAGTGGACGGATATGAAGTCTTCCGAGAGGGAAGAATTGTTCCAGCGAGGAAAGCGTCCCCAGAAGGCTCAACCATTTCCTCGCTGACGTTTGCTGTTTCTCTAAGAAGAGAGAGATTATCCTCAAACCTTTTGCGGTTCTCTCTTGCGAAGGAAAAACTCGAAAACCCCGAGAATCCATCCGAATCCCCAGATAGACTAGGTCTTGTCTGGGGGTCATCTGAGGACTTCTCGAGGTCACAAGCAATCCCAACGCCTTGGTCAAATCCAGAGTTAACTTTAGGTCCTCCAAAACACTGTCTCTCCGATCTGGCCCTGATGAGCAGTCGTCTAGGTACATCGAGACATTCACTCTTTGAGATGAAGAAATCTCGCCACATTCCTCATCAGGCTTGTGAAGACCTGAGGAGCTGTGGACAGGCCGAAACACAAGGCTCTGAACTGAAAGATCCTTCCCCCCGTCATGAAAACGGAGGTACTTCTTCGATGAAGGGTGGATCGGGACGTGAAAGTAGGCGTCTTGGAGATCTAGAGACACCATCCAATCTCCTTGTCGTAATGACGCTAGGACTGAAGCAGAAGTCTCCATGGAGAACTTCTCCTTCTGAACAAATTTGTTCAGAGCGCTGACGTCTAGTACTGGTCTCCAGCCTCCGAGGCTTTCGCCACTAGAAAAAGGCGATTGTAAAACCCCGGGGGAGTTTGATCCAGTACTAGTTCTACTGCCCTCTTGTCCCACATTTGTTCCACCATCGATCGAAGAGTATCCCTCAGCACAGGATCCTTGTACTTGGCTGATAGTTCCCTTGGTATTGACGTTAGGGGCGGAGTATTCAGGAAAGGGATACGATATACCCTTCCTTATGATCTTTAGTGAAGACGCGTCTGCGTCTATCAGTGTCCAGGCTTCCACGAATTCCAGGAGCCTGGCACCTACTGGTGTTTGGAGGAGAAATGTTTCATTTGCCCTTTTTTAAAGGGACGAAAGGCGGACCTACCTCTTCTCTCTGGAGCCTTCCTTCTTGCGGGAGGTCTGGAGATCGGACCACCTCGAAAGGGCTGCCTAGAAGTGCTAGGTTCTTTCTTGTCCGACACTAAAGCAGGTTTCTTCTCCTAGCTGACTGCGTCCAGAAGATCCTGTGTCGCCTTCTCAGTTAAAGAGTGAGCTACGTCTTTCACTAACTTAGAAGGAAACAAATAGTCCGAAAGAGGAGCATATAGCAGAGCTGCCTCTGCGCATGCGAGACTGCCTTTGTTAAGAAGGCGATACACTGTCTTTTCTTCAAAAGACCTGCTCCAAATAATGCAGAGACTTCCAAAGATCCATCTTGTACTGCTTTGTCGATGCACGACAAAATGCATAACAGGTTTCAGGTTCGATTCCCTGCGAATCGAGAGAGCTTTCTTGGACATCACCCCAACGGGACCAATATAAGAAGTTGAATACTTCCAATACATGGAAAAGTCCCTTGAGGAGATGATCCAGTTCCGAAATACTCCAAGTAATGCGGGCAGAATTAAGACTAGGACGCCTTGAAGCGTCAACTAACGTCGAAAAGTCTGCCTCTGTAGTAGAAGGGAGAGCGATACCCATATCCTCCCCCGTCTTGTACCATATGCCTCTTTTCCCAGCTAACCTTGCTGGAGGCATGCAAAATACTGTCCTGGTTAAGTCTTTCTTCGACTTCATCCAGGCGTCTAAGGCGTGTAAAGCCCGCTTCATCGAGATGGTGGGCTTCATCTTCAGAAAAGACGAAGTCTTCTTCGCCTTCGCACTCGAAAAGAGCGAGCGCGGAGAAGGAGGAGCAGCCGGAGTCAACTCGTCTCCGTATTCCTCCAGAAGCATGGTTGTCAACACCTTATAGTTGGACAAGCCCTCTCTTCCAAGATCGTCATCCTCCGAGTTTCGTTCGAACTCGTGATAATCCTGAGTTTCTGTTCTCCTTTCAGAACTTTCTTCTTCTGGGGGAGACAAACTCCTGATCGGAGAGGGGCTAAGGGAATGAAAGTCTTTCCTTTTTCCCGATCTGATCGACTTGGAAGACGTCACAACCTGCTGCTTCTCTCGCGCTTTAGAAGACGTCATGTATGACGCTTCCCGCTCTCCGAGCGTCATGTATGACGTCTCTTGTTGACGTTTAGATGACGCTTCGCGTCTGGAAGACGCTTCGCTTTCTAAGGGCTTCCTACTCGGGGTCACAATCTTGGACGGAGCGTCACGTCTAAGATCCTCTTGTTTTGACGCTTCATTTCTAAAAGACGTCTTCCGAGCAGGTGCGAGAGGACGAGACTTCTTAATAGGAAGCGTCACGTCCTTCCGACGGGGCGCTAAAACTCCCACAAGAGATGACAGTTGTTCTTGCACCGCCATAATGATCTTCCTTGACGCTTCTCCTACGTCTAGCGCCTGACGCCCTTCGTCATCACTCGGGGAAGAAGCATGATGGGGTACTTCCTCATAAGCGTCAGGTGACGTTGACGCCACCTTCGCCTTCTTAATAGCAGACGGGGCGTCATCCGAGAAGCGCTCCGGGCTAGAATCAATGTCTTGCTTCATATGACGCTTCAGCGGTCTCGATAAGTTCGACTCCTTCCACCCTCGTTTAGGTGAGGGAGAGGGAGAGGACGAGAAACACTCGCGAAGGACGCTTTTCTCCGTAGCGCCCTTGAGCTGGCTGCCATGAGCAAAGCTAGCTGAAGGGACGTCTGACCGTTGGGGATTCCCCACGACCTCCTTAAGGCTTTCGACTTCTTTCTCTCTGGGCATGTGAGCTTGGAAGAGGTCTAGGCCTGGAGCGCCGCAGGGACGATCAAACGCCCCCTCCCACAACACTGATGAGGGCTCACTTCACTAAAATTTTCACTATCACTAGCCTTAACCTTTCGACGTCCGCCATCTTGGACTTCATGTCTCGAATCGTCGCTTTCAGATTGGCGATTTCGATTTGCCGAATCGAAAAGACACTCTGAGAATGAGATTTATAGGGAGATTCTCCAGAAGTAGGGTTAGAATTATCATTTAAAGGCTCAATAGGCCTTGAATTCACACTTTCAATCTTCTAACTCTATCCCTCTCTAACTTCTTCAAATAAGAAGTCAAAGTCTTCCATTCTTCTGCATTCAAACTCTCGCATTCCTTACAAGTGTTAATAGCAGAACACTGCACCCCCCCTACATTTACGGCATACACCGTGTGAGGATCAAACCGAAGCTTTCGGTATCCTCACCCTGCAGCCTACATTCACACACATTCTCACACTCACATTAGAATCAGACATCCTGAGAAAAAATCAAAGAGTTATCCAAAAACAGTCCACAGTAGCGAATGCCAAAACACGATCAAATACGTCACCAAAAGTCGAAAAAACGTGATCAAATGTTGAAAAAAAGAATCCAAGTCAGGAGGCAATAACAACAATGTTGATACCACCGGCGACAGAGAAAATATGATAGAAAACGGGGATGGTTCCTAGTCCTGCCACCCAGGGCAGGCAGGTAGATCACCTGACCTACCTGTAGCGAGTGGCGCGAAATTTGAATTTCTGTCGGGGACGACGGAGTCTTAGCTATGTATATATCTGACAGGTAAGTTGATTGTATGAAAACTCCAAATTCATATTCACATACGAAATCAATAAATGAAAGACTTGTTAAATCACTTAATAAGACAAAATACAGTGTAACAAATCACTACCTTACTGGAATACTGCTTTGACAAAGGGTCAAAAAGCTAAGTTTACAGAAAAAGAAAATAGATGGTTTTCTAAAGAGGTAAAAGATCCATTAATGGGATACAGGATACATTGCCAAATTATCTATGAAAGTTTTGTAATCTAGATTAATTTCTAATACCATATATAAACCCACCACATCCACAAAGATTGGACTGTCAACTGTTGGAAAGGAGACAATGGAGGAAATGGGACCAGAAACCTTCTTTTGTCCACAAAACTGACCTAAGCCCAACCATGAACCTTAGATTAAGGGCTTTTCTTTCCATGAGGGAGGTCAGGTGCATGGGTTTGTATAACATACAGTCCCATACACTGCAACCATGTGTGACCAAAGATAAATATGAACAGTGTTATTACCATCGCCTCTTTCCATATGGTTGAGACTTTGGGCGATCCTGGAATATTAGGCTGTAAAGAGGGTCAGTATGGACAAGGCTTCCAAGGTCAGGTTAGGTGAAGGTTTAACTGGTTAAGTCATCTTATCCTCTCTGAAATGCATACTACAGAAGGCCTACTAGCCCTGATCCCTTCCTTAGTATTCGCTCCCATGACCGTTTCTTAACCCCACCCAAAAGTTGACGTCTATCAGGGAAAGGGGGGAGGGGCATTGAAGGGGTTATAGCAGGTGAATTAATCAAGTACATTCGATGAAATTTAATGTAAAATTCATTGAAACTACATCGATAAACTGTCAGGAAATACCTACTTACAGGTTACCTATTTTACCAGCATTAGGAATGACAGTTGAAACCTACAGGTTAGGTTACCCATTTTACCTGCGATAGGAATGACAATTTAAATCTACAGGTTACCCATTTTACCTATGTTAAGAATGACAATTTAAACCTGCAGGTTATCCATTTTACCCTTGTTAGGAATGATAGTGGAAACCTACAGCTTACCAACTTTATCAGCGTTATAGGAATGACAATTTAAAACCACAAGTTACCCATTTATCAGCGTTACCAATAACAATTTCAACCTACAGGTTACCCTTTTATCAGTGCTACCAATGACAATTTAAACCTACAGGTTACCCATTTATCAGACAATTTATAGCTATAGGTACCAGAAGCTTCTGCCGGTATAACTTATGTATTTGAAAGAGAAATTAACCTCATTATTAAAGCCATTTGAAAAAGAGAAATTAGCCTCAATATTAACGTTATATCAACACCAAATGACATTTATAGCTTTGTAACACATATTCTGTATCGTATATAGGCTAAGTAGTTATACCTAGTTACCTGACATATATATATATATATATAGTTATATTGTTATATAATTATATAGTATATATATATATTAGTCATAGTTACAGTTACCTGACAAACCATATATACCTAAGTAGTTATAGTTAGGCTACCTGACATACTACCTAATATAGTATAAGTATAGTTACCTGACATACTAGGCATACTATACTATAGTAAGTAGTAGTTATAGTTACCTGACATACTGTATACCTATAAGTACCTAGTTAGCCTAGTATAGTTACCCGACGTACTAGCCTATACCTATATACTAAGTAGTCAGTATAGTTACCTGACATACTAGCTACTATAGCCCTATATACCTACCTAAGTAGTTATCTAGTTACCTGACATACAGCTACCTAAACAAGTAGTTAGCTAGTATAATACTAGTTACCTAATATAAGCAAAGCCGCGGATCTCTCCGTATCTGTCATAGTTCTTGGGGATGTGAACGTCTCCTATCTCCCCGAACTTCTCGAACAGACGTCTCAAGTCCTCATGGACTGTCCCAGGTGGGATGTTGTCCACCTTCAGGCTGGTCATTCCCGTTATGTCAGGCAGCTCGGCCCGTCTCCGGTCGTAAGACATTTTCGAAATCTGAGGGTATTGGTATTTGTCAAATTATTATGGGGGTAGGGGAGAGGACGATCCTGGTGATAGCAGTAGTAATAGGCGGGAAATGCCTTTGAAACTGCTCCTCCCATGCTTGTTTTATTCCCCCTTTGGTTGTCTTTGTTTGAGTTTCTTCTCTCTGTAAGTTTGTGTTTGTTTGAGTTTCTTCTCTCTGTAAGTTTATGTTTGTTTGAGTTTCTTCCTTCCGTAATACAACAATTCTTTGGCGTGAAGTGCCATTGAAACGGCTCCTCCCTTGCTTGTTTTATTCCCCCTTTGGTTGTGTTTGTTTAAGTTTCTTCTCTTTCTAATACACCACAATTCTTTTATAAATTCTTTCCTGTTTTCCCACTTCCTCCCTCCGTAGATCTACAATTAAAGGTATATTAGCTATCAATTCCTCTTCATTTTCCTGATATGGTTGTTGCACAAAACTATAGCTATTTCTAATCTCATTGTATGCTGGACAGTAAAGTAAGAAATGTTCAAATTTTTCATTTTTTTCTGGTAGTAGTAGTAGTAGTAGTAGTAGTAGTAGTAGTAGTAGTAGTAGTAGTAGTAGTAGTAGTAGTAGTAGTAGTAGTAGTAGTAGTAGTAGTAGGGGATATGCCTTTGAAACGGCTCCCTTGCTTCCTCCTTTGTTTGTGTTTGTTTGAGTTTCTTCTCTCTGAAATACCACATTTCTTTTATAAAATCTTTCCCATTCTCCACTCCCTCCCTCAATAAGAGTATGTTTGCTACTAATTCGTCTTTATTTTCTTGATAGGGTTGCTGCATAAGCTATATCTATTTCTAATCTCATTGTATGCTGGACAGTAAAGTAAGAAATTTTCTAAATTTTCATTTTGTTCTTCACACCATAAACATTTTGCATCGTCTCCTTTTATCCTATTTCTATCATATAATCCTGGTATACCTAGTCAGGCCCTACTGATCAGCATTGTTTCTTCAGTTTTGTCATACCAGATTTCTTCTCTTATGTTTTCTTTATATTTTTTGTAGATTCTTTACATTGACTTTTCATTCATTTCTTTCTGCCATGCTTTTCTGTCCCAATTGTTTATAATTTCTCTTAACTGTTTGTTTTTCACTACTTCAATTTTGCTTAAGTTTATGTTTAGTTCTTTCATATACTCTTTTACTTGCATTATCCAGTATTTTTTTTTTTTCATACTGATCCATGGTTATCTCATATAGGAGCCTAGTTCCACTACTCTTTAGTGTATGTTTCAGTAGAATACTTTATTCTTGATATATCTTGAGTGCAGGAAGAGGCCCCTATTTCAGATCTTAACGTACAAATTGCTGTGTAACTTGGCGCTTTCAAAATTCTCTATATACTTGATTATCTATCTTCTGAAAATGATTTATAGTTTTCTTGTCAAGTTTCATGACTTCCATGGCATACATGAATGATGGCATCGCTAGTCCTTTCCAGTACAATTTTCTTATTTTTGCTCTGCTACAGCTTTTATTGACGACTGCATTATAGCCATATTTGCCATCTGCTTTGCTTTAATTTGGGCCCTTTTTATCTGTTCTTTGAAACAGTCTTTCATGTTGTTGATTGTCACTCCTAGGTATTTAATATGCTTAACTATTTTTATTCCTTCTATGTGCTCCATATTCTCCACATCATCGATACTATACCAGTCATTGTATATTAGTATATTATTCTTGTCCTTGTTTATGTTTAGGCCACATTCACTTGCGATTTCCATAAGGGTTTTTATTGATTTTTATATTTCTTCTAGTGTGTGTCCAAGTATTAATCCATCGTCTGCATATAGTAGGGCCACTATCCTTATTACTTCATTTCTAAAACCTTCTGTTGTATTTTCTAATTTTTCTATTATCAGGTACGTTATTAGTAAAAAGAATATGGTTGAGCCATTGCATCCCTGTCTTATTCCATTAGTTACATTTAGCTCTTTTTGTTCTATATTGTTAAGGCATAGGCTTGTTACATCATTTGTATATATCTTTGCAACTGCATTTATTACTTCTGCATGCAGCCTATATTTTATCATGACCTCAATGAGCTTTTTTCTATTAACTCAGTCAAATGCTTTTTGGAAGTCTATTGATACTACAAATAATGGGTCTTTTCTTCTGTACATTTCTTGTATGCAGTATTGTAAGATATATAAATTATCGATTCCTCTCCTTTGTGTGGTAAATTAAGCCTGATTGCAGTTCATTCATTTTTCCTATATTTCTAATACGTTTTTCTATTTTGGTTCTCAGGATCCCCATGAAAATTTTATATGATGCATTTGTTAGAGCAACTGGCCTTAGATCTTTGACAGTGGGATTTTGTTTTTTGGCGTAAATGTTGTTTTTTACTTAAACCAGCTTCTCTGCGTTTTCCTGCCTTCAGTATGCTGTTTAAGCATTCTGCCAATTCTTTTTGAAGGTTGTTACTTTGTAAGAGTAGTTTGAACAGAACTGGCTTCATTCCATCTGGCCCTGGTGCTTGATTTGCCTTCATTTTTTCAAGTTGATTTTTTACATCTTCTGTTATGTTGATTTCTTCCATGGGTCTAATTTCTGTCTCTGTTAGATCATACACTCCATGCATGTGTTCTCTGAAAGATATATGGTATTCCATCTGCTATCCTAATCTTTTCACTATTTCTTCCATGTCATGTTTGTACTGTTCCTTCTTGCTTTCATTCCATATTTCTCCTATTTTGTTTTCTTCTTGTTTCCCAGAATTTTACCAGCTCTTTCCTTAGGGTTTCGTTCTTATTTTCGTCGAATATTCTTATCCATCCTTTTTCTGGTGTGGTCTTTCCTCTCCACGTCTATATATTCCCAGATTTTCCTGTCTGTTTTATCATTTATTATCTCATTTCTAACCTTTTCTTCATATGCTTCCTTCATTATTATCTGTACTTTTTGTTTTTGTTTAAGATATGCTTCTTCATAGTATCTCTTTTCTTCTATTCTTGTGGCTTTCCTTTTTAATCTGTTATATATCCTTCTTTGGCTTATTTCTTTGGTGACCCATACTGGTTCTATTTCTTGCTTTCCTGTCTTTAACCTTCTTTTGATTGTCTTCTCTAGGTTATTTGCTTTTGCTTCACTCATTGTTTCTTCCAACTGGGTTAGATCTCCTAATCTGTCTTGTTGGCTTACTTTATACTCTATATATTCAAGGTATTTCCTGGTAGACTCTTCCGTAACTTTCAAATATTTGATTTATTTAGTTTCATTTCTGAATGTTTTCTTACTTTAGTGTTCATTCTGAATTGGACCTTTATGAGGTGATGGTCTGATAGGTCACATTCATATTTTCCCTCATCTATCTCCATACATTCAGTTTTTATACATATTTTGGTCGACTAGGGCAAGGACTATAGCGCTGTTCTTATCTCCTCTACTCCAAGTTCTCTCTCCTTTGCAGCTGGGATCTCCATTTAATATCGTTAGGTCATATATTTCTATTAGGCCCATAACGTATTTTCCATTTTGGTTAAGTTCTTGTCTCCCTGTGAAACCTAAATGCCCATTGAAATCCCCAAGGACAATCACAGGCAGGTCTGTGGCTTTCTCTATTGCTGCATGTAAGGCGCTTATTATTCATTTATTTCTTTCTTTACATCCACGTTGATTCTCTCCTTTCTGGGTATGGCTGTATCAGTTGTAACATATTGCATTTTTCTCTGAATATTTTGAAACCTTTTTTTTTCATTTTCTAACTCTTCTTTTACATCTTTATATCTTTCCTCTTCTATTTTTCATTGTCAAATATTTAATAACCTAAACAGTGACATTGAACATGTGGATCTTTGTCTTATTCTACTTGTAACTTTCATTTCTTGCTCTATCTACTTGTTTAACCTTTTTCCATTTCTTGCTCTATGCCCTCCTTTAAATCAATATTTGTTTTGATATATATATATATATATATATATATATATATATATATATATATATATATATATATACATATATTATATATATATATGTATATATATATATGTATATATATATATATATATATATACATATATCATATATATATATATATATATACATATATTATATATATATATATATTATATATATATATATATATTTATTTATTTGCAATTGCATCTTTCTCTAATGTGAATTCTATATTATTTATAAAATACTTTTTGTTTCTGTTTGTTTTGTATTGCGTTTTTACATTGCAAGGAGCCAGTGGTTATTCAGCAAGAGGACCAA
>NC_061102.1:2992430-3014410 GCF_015104395.2 Macrobrachium nipponense | reverse complement strand
AGCAAGAGGACCAACGGCTTGATGTGACTCCTGAACCACATCAAGAGTGAACTTTTATCACCAGAAATACACATCTCTCACACCTCATTGGAATGCCCGAGAATCTAACTTGCGGCCACTGAGTTGGCACGCCAACACCATATTGACCACGCCACTGAGGCGCTTTACTTTTGTTAATACATACCAAAATAGCTTTACTGATTGGAGGCTTACTATAGCTTCTATTAATACTGAAAAACAAAACTTTATTGAAGTCTACAGCAGTTACTAATAGTAATAGACTTCTATACAGTACTGTATGACCAAGATAAAGTACTATTCTATTTAATACCTCATCTACCTATGAACCCTGCCTGCCACTCACTGTCTTCATTTACAAGTGTAATTTGCCTGATACCTTCAACAGTCATTGGTCTTTTGTTCTCTACAGTCATATTTGTTTTTTAAGTTCTCCATTGTCGTTTTGTTTGTATGGTGTGTTTATGCTGCATGTAACCGGTGGTTATTCAGCAACGGGACCAATAACTTTACGCGACTTCTGAACCACGTCGAGAGTGAACTTCTATCACCAGAAATAAACCTCTCTAACACCTCAGTGGAATGCCCGAGAATCGAACTCGCAGCCACCGAGGTGGCAGACCAAGACCATACCGATCACGCCACTAAGGCACTGTTCTCCATTGCTGTGGTTTCTCTCGTATTTCATTCTGGTAACATTTTAAGTCTATAAATATATAATTGCGGATACTGCTTTCTTTATTTGTTTAATTTCTGTAAAAAAGAAAAATTACAAGCTCAATAGGATGTACACATGCAACAGTGCTACATATGGCATTTAAAAGTCAACTTTGAACTATTACCTGGTCCAAAATGCTGGTCTACTTACATCAACAATTGTCTGTGTTTTTTTGTACTGAAGGTTATATTTACTTAAATTATTTGCCTACCTCATACATTTTTACTAATTTGTTTTTTCCACATACAGTAATAGTTTACCTTAATACAAATCACCCACCTTTATTTCTCTCTTACATTTTTTTTGAAGCCCTGCAATAATTTTTCGTGCGCCTCTTGTCATACATTTCAGTTTTCGTAGACTTTTTTTCTACGAAATTTTGTCTCGGTTATCATATGTTTCCTGTTTTCATACTCGTAGTCCGCATCAATGCATGTGTTTATTGTTTTGTGCTAATTTTGCTGTAAAAACTCATTGCAAAGTAGCCATGGGGCCAAAGAAAGCTGCAAATGCCATCCCTTCAGTGAAAAAGACCAGAAATGCAATAAATTCAATAATTATAGAATTCAATAAATGACTTGTAACGAAGTATGAAAGTGGTGCACTTGTAGCTGATCTCGTTAGGATGTACAGCAAGGATGTTGACAATCAGCTGTATTCTAGCAAGGAACATGAAATCAAGGCAGCTGATGTTACGAAAGGGATCACGTCATTATCGAAACAGATCACATCATTTATGAGAAATCTAGGATGGTGATTGCTGATTCAAGTAAGAAAATGCCAACTAGTGATGCTCTTGGTGATTTCAAGGCCAGCAGAGGCTGGTTTGAAAAATTCAGTGTAAGGGGATCCAGTGTCGCACAGGATGGGGAGACTGTGTGCTCGGATAAACATGCCGCTAAAGAATTCGTTGATGAATTCATTGAGTGTGTTGAGGATGAAGGATTCCTCCCACAACAGGTCTTCAGTTATGATGAGACAGGCCTGTTTTGGATAAAAAATGCCAAAACGGACCTACATCACTAAGGAGTTGAGTTCATTGCCAGGGCACAAGCCTATGAAAGATAGGTTAACACTCTTGTTTTGTTTGATTGTTTGTTTGTATGGTGTTTTTACGTTGCATGGCACCAGTGGTTATTCAGCAACGGGACCAACGGCTTTACGTGACTTCCGAACCACGTCCAGAGTGAACTTCTGTCACCAGAAATACATATCTCTCACTCCTCAATGGAACGGCCGAGAATCGAACCCGTGACCACCAAGGTGGGACGCTAATACCATACCAACCACGCCGCTGAGGCGCTTTAACACTCTTGGTGTGTGGGAACAGCAGTGGGGATTTCAAAGTGAAGCCCCTACTTGTGTATCACTCTGAAACTCCCTGAGTGTTCAAGAAAAACAACGTCCTACAGAATAAACTGCCCAAGATGTGAAAGGCCAATAAAAAGGCATGGGTCACGAGGCGAATTTTCAGTGAGTGGGTCAATGAAATGTGAAAAAATACTTGCAAGAAAATCAATTGCCCCCAAGTGCCTCCTGGTAATGGATAATGCTCCTGCACATACTCCTGGCTTGGAAGACCACTTGTTGGATGAACTTAAATTCATCACCATGAAGTTCTCGCCACCTAATACCACTCCTCTCATCCATCCCATTGACCAGCAATTAATCTCCAACTTTAAGAAACTTAACACCATGGCACTGTCCCAAAGGTGCTTTGAAGTGACCTCAGACACTGAATTGACCATAAGAGAATTCTGGAAGGATAACTTCAATATCTTTTAATTGCATAAGCCTCATAGCCAAGGCTTGGCAGGGAGTGTTTTCCAGGACAATGAACTCTGCTCAAGAGAAAATTGAGGCTGACCCTCACGACCCCATGTTGTGGAGTCTATTGTCTCTCTAGGGAAGTCCATGGGCTTGCATGTGGAAGAGTTGATGGATGCCTACAGGGAAGAGCTAACCACTGAGGAGCTGCAAGACCTTCAGCAGGAACAGCAACAGACGGCATATGAGGAATCCGAGGAGGAGGAAGAGAAAGGGGATACTGTGCCTACTTCAGTAATCAATGAAATATTTGCTAAGTGGATAAAAAATTTTGTTGAGACATACCACCCTAACAAAGATGTAATCCATTTCTCTCACATCTAATGCAATATTTTGTATATTTTTAGGCAGATATTGAAGAGACGTCAGAAACAAAATTATGTTTCTGGACAGTTTTGTTATTCAGCAGGGGCCCAGCGACTCTCAAGCTGGTCCTAGTGCCAGCAGTGGGGAGAGTAACCTCAGACAATACCACTAAAAAATGTAGAGAAGTAACCCCAGTAGGTTAATGATACCTAAAGTCCTCCCGTCTTTCCGGAGGGGGATTCCCATCCCAAACAGTAACCTCTACTCTTCTCTAACAAGTCTTCCATAAAGGTAAGAGTGATGTTAAATGTTCATTATTAATTTATATTTCTTTCTCATTGTTTTCTGTATATAAAACTGTGTTTATTACCTGTAAAATGATATTGTTATTGTACAATAAAGTTTCATACATACTTACCTGGCAGATATATACTTAGCTATAGACTCCGTCGTCCCCGATAGAAATTCGAATTTCGCGGCACACACTACAGGTAGGTAGGTCAGGTGATCTACCGGCCTGCCGCTGGGTGGCAGGAATAGGAACTATTACCTTCTAAGGACAGATTTTTCTCTTCCACCTGTCTCCTGAGGGGAGGCTGGGTGGGCCATTCAATCGTATATATCTGCCAGGTAAGTATGTATGAAACTTTATTGTACAATAACAATACAGGCAGTCCCCGGGTTACGACGGGGGTTCCGTTCTTGAGACGCGTCGTAAGCCGAAAATCGTCGTAAGCCGGAACGACGCTTGGAAATATGTCTTAAACTAATAAAAAGTTATGAAAACCTTACTTGTAATCCTTTGGTTACACTACATGTCGTTTCCTGTAGTTTTATGTACAACCTGGAGTTATTTTCATAAAAGAATGCTGGTTCTTGAAGGTAAAAACTATTGTAATCCTCTGGTGACACTACATTCTTGAAGTTTTATGTACAACCTGGAGTGATTTTGCAAAATCTTGAGGGCTACAAGAACAGCTGATTACTATTTACGTATCATATAGACTAATTAAAGTAAATGTATCTTTAAATAGGCTTATATATTAGTATCAACAAAACATTTCCTGCCATGAGTCAGAGGCCGTTTAATGAAACGAACACTTCTCTGTCCTATCTGTTCAGAAAATAAACGTTACGTCAATCCCCGAGACCATTGTTGCCAAAGCGTCTCTCTCTCTCTCTCTCTCTCTCTCTCTGATCAAATTACATTGGAAACTTGACATACGATTGCCCTAATATACGAATGTTTTGAGATATAACAGAAAATTTGCGAAAATACAAGCTTTGATATACAACGAAATATTTGAGATACGATTTTGCGATGAGTGTTTAGTTGTATAGGCGACCGATAAATGGCGTTCAGTCTGTTTGTTGGTGCTGCATGTTAACACGTCGTTGTTTAGTTCGTTGTATTTGCGCCTATTTTTCGTGTTATTTTGTCTATTTTATTATTAACCATGGGTCTCAAAGCTAAAGACAAAGCAGGTGATAAGAAAAAACCCAAGAAAATGATTTCGATGGAAGCAAAACATGAATTATAGCAAAGCATGAACATGGCGTTCGTATCGTCGATTTGGCAAACGAGTATGGTCGAAATCCTTCTACAAGATCCACGATCATCAAGCAGAAGGAAGCTATAAAAACCCCCGAGACCATTGTTGCCAAAGCGTCTCTCTCTCTCTCTCTCTCTCTCTCTCTCTCTCTCTCTCTCCTCTCTCTCTGATCAAATTACGTACTGGATAATGTCTCTCTTTGGATACTTCGATTTTTGCCAATATTGAGGGCTACAAGAACAGTTGATTACTATTTACGTATCATATAGACTAATTAAAGTAAACGTATCTTTAAATAGGCTTATATTATTAGTATCAACAAAACATTTACTGGCATGAGTCAGAGGCCGTTTAACGAAACGAACACTTCTCTGTCCTTAACTCGGAGCGTCGGAAGACGCCTCTCTCTCTCTCTCTCTCTCGTCTCTCTCTCTCTCTCTCTCTCTCTCTCTGATCAAATTACTGGATAATGTTCTCTCTTTTGGATACTTGGAATTTGCGTTGTAATCTAACCAGAAACTTCGTTTTGTTATTATTACTGGAAACAAGCAATGATTTTTTCATTATTTGCGCTTTTGGACTGTTATATGTAAACTAGTAGTATTCATTTCGCTCGGAAACTAGTTTCTGCATATGAGGCGTCACTAAAAACATAGAAAAATACAACATAAAAAGTGTCGAAAATCATCATAATCTCAAAATTTTTGTTGTAATCTAACCAGAACTTATTTTTATTAATATACTGTGCTAAACTATAAAGGATTTTTATCATAGTATGCGTTTTTTAAAAGCGTCGTTAACTCGGAGCGTCGGAAGCGTCAGCGTCGTAACCTCGGAACAAGCGTCGTAACCCAGGACGGATTTTTCCATTGAATATTTTAAAAAAAGCGTCGTAACCTCGGAACGTCGTAAGCCGGAACCGTCGTAACCCGGGGACCGCCTGTATATACTTAGCTGATTGGCACCTTTGGCGGTGGGTAAGAGACAGCTAATTACTGATTAGACAGGTAAACAACATACGTTGTAGGTAATAAATAAATAAAACCTTGGTTCCTATGTGTTTAGACGAAGGGTTGACCTCCTAGCTATTGCTAGGAGTCTGCTTCGTCTCAAGAGCCTCAGCGAGGATGTGACCTATGGCTAAGAGTTCTTGTAGATCTGTCAATGGGGTCTTATCCACTTACTTGACGAATCTAATGGTTATTTGTCAAAGGGGTCCTATCCACTTACATGACAAAACACCTATGCCTACTGGCATAATTAAGGAGCACAACACCGATCCCGATCACCTGAATCCTAACACGAGGGTTTGTGCTTAATTTGAAAAGAGCTATCCCCAAACTCATTTCAAATAACCCAAAGAAAATAGTATACTTATGTTAAAATAAAATTTTTTTAACTCACTAGTTAAGGATCAGTGTCGGCTCCCTATCCCAGCAACGTATCCGTAGACACGTAACCAAGAGAGAAGGATCTCTCATAGGTCAACTTGACCTCCTTCGTGCAAAGAGAAGACAACACAGAGTTGCATCCCCGTAAATTACAGCTAATATGTCTCTCACGACATATTGTTATGGAAAGAACAAGAATTGTTAAAAGCTCGCACTTCAAGCGCTTTTAATTCTCAGCTGTTTGAAGGAATCATCAAGTTACTTAAGAAGTGCTTTAGAGATCACACTGTTCCAAAGAAGACCAGGGCTTTCTTTGAAATTGATCTCTTCTGGATGAAGCCTAGAGCCTGGCTTGTGCCTGGCTGGCGCCTCGCGCCTGGCTGGCGCCTCGCGCCTGCCTGACGCCTCGCGCTGGCTGGCGCATGTTGCTTGCCTGGCGCCTGGCTAGCGCCTTGCGCCTGCCTGGAGCCTCGCGCCTGGCTGACTTCTCCCCACTTGCTGGAGCTTCGAGCTTGTTAAAGAGTCTCGAGGAAACTGTCGATGCCCACATCGGACACTTTTTTTTTCTTTGATTATTTGCCTAACTAGCGCATCTGCGCCAGGCTGGAGGCACGCTCCTTCTCATCATCAGACAATGAACAGTTGTTTATTTGGACTGTCTTCCTCTGGCGTCTTTACGCCTGTTTTCTGGTATTTTGGCGCCTGATTGGCGCTACATTGTCCGAAAGTCCTTAAACATCCACAATCGTTTATCAGGAGACTGGAGAAGGGTGGAAGAAATTCTTTCACTTTGAGCTTTTGGTCTCTCCGGTAAGGGGAGGTGATTGTAATCAGCTACATTCAGTAGACGATAGGATATCTAACCGTACGAGAGATAAGAGTCTTCCTCCGAGGAGGGTCCTTCTTGAATACTTCCGTGCTCACGAGATCTCTTCTTACATGTTGAAGGGGTGTCTCGTTGCAGAATCTTCCCTATCCTTGCCCGAAGGAAGGGAAGAAGCCTGGAAGTCGCAAGGAGACTCCGAGCTGAAATTGGGAGTACTCCTGATTTCTAGCTCTTTTATTGTATCCCTCTGAACCCCTTCTGGGAAGCATTTCGAGCCGTCATCGCATACCAAAGACTCTGTAGGCAAATGTTTGAACCATTCTACTGTAGATGAAAACGTAAGTACTCTGCCTGGACAACGAAACCTCTATCTGAAAACATTGAATCAGGAATAGGGGGTTTCAGTTCTTTTGCTAGACATACTATGCTGGCAAGAACCCATTGTCTAGTCTCCATAGAATCTGATGCGAGATTCCAATGCTCAAAAAATTCACTTGTCTCTTGGTCGTTTAGGACCCAGAGAAACAAAGAATTCCCTCATAAAAAATTTCTCAAAGAAGTTTGATGAGGAGCAGTTCCATCTTGTCGGAACATGGAATCTGTGGCCACAAAAAAGATCCCATTAGAAGTACATGATATCCTACTCTTGTCATATTAAGGTATATATCGTATAAGATCCCGAAGATCTTAATCCTCTGCTATCTCCAATTCCCTTTGTAGAGACAGAGTATAGCCTTTTACTGCGTTTCTTTGATAGCAGATATATACAAGAGGTGATTCTTTCCCTCTGAAAGGGAAGAAAAAACCGCTATGTGGTTCACAGAGGTATCGGAAGAGGACAGTTTCCTCATTCCCTCAGCACGATCTGCACAATTCTATGTCTAGGCCATGACTATTGTCATCTACCTTGAAAAATCCTCTCATTTATGTCCACTTCTGGTCAGTCTGCATGCAGACAGACTCAGAGTGGAGAGGTTGTTAAGGTCCATTTAATAATAGATGCTGATAAGAATATCCAGATGCTTTTGGAAAAGACTTCCAAAAACATGCTGTGAGAAGAACGTTGACCTCTGTGAATCCAACCTCTCTGAAGCCAAAATGAGGCATAAAGTATTATCCTCTCTTTCTTTGACGCCCTTTATCTTAAATTCTGTAAGAATTTATATATTTATAGATTTAGGTGGGAAAAAAAAACTATAGTATATTCCCCTTTCTATAAATAAAGATGGCGTATATTGCTACCTCTCTTGGTTCGAGGAAAAGGAAGCATTCTATAAGAAGCCTGTTCGTCTTCTACCTTGCTAAGAGATCTATGAAGAAGACTTTCCGCAGGTTCTCACAACTCTTTCCAATAAATGTTAGACATACGTTAACAGTTATTATCGTCGATCGAGAAGGTTCTCACGGACATGAAATATCTTGCATCGACCTCTTAAGGATCGTTACGTTCCCTGTCTGTTTTCCAAATAGGTTCTCTTTTTAACGCGAACAGGAGCGAAAAAAGAGATTCTTGATGCTCTTTGCGATATGAGTGTGTCGTGGAATTGGCCTAAGTGATAAAAAGGGTAACGAAATCAGGAACAATTCTTGCCGTTACCGAGCCTGCTGTCCGAGAGGCTACTGGATTCTTAGGTTAATAACTCGCTAAAACGAGAAAATATCTTGGATGGTGCTCTTGGCCCATTGCGCCAGGCTGGCGCTTCTGGCGCAATTTTTTCGCTAGGCTGGCGCTTCTAGCGCTTTGCGCCAGGCTGGCGCTTTCTAATTCTCTTTATGTTATGTGTCAGAACATCTGTGCCTTTATGGTACCCGACCTCCTTTCGCATGTTAAATTAGTTCCGTTCTTAGTATGGAAAAAAACTCTATATACGAGTATAGTCCATTCAGGGAAACCATTTCTGCCACGAAGAGAATGTTTCCCATCCCACTCATCCATCTTCTCTTGAGCAATATCCGATTCTAAAAAGGTTGTGTGCGGTTTCTCGAAAGACTTGACCATACCGTAGTCTTAAAGTGAATTCTCTACTACATCCATCTTCTCACGAAGCATGTATTCTAATAAGCCATGCTTTCGTAAGCATGAGAGCATTATATAATATAATGTTCTACTGCTTAGAATCCTTTAATAATGTTACCTACTGGTAACAGCATTGAAAGGTTATATCTTTCTTATTGAAAGCTTCTTAGCAAAAGGCAGACAATATTTTATTTGTGTTAGCTTAACTATCTCCTCCATTCGAGACTAAGTCCATGATTGTGGGGGGATATACGGTTAACCATCGATCCCGTTTTTGGAGAGAGAGATGTAATCGACTAATCATGACCGAGAACCGGATGGTACTGTATTCAGTATTGGCCTTAGAATGGACAGCCCTGGCAGTCTCGCTCGCTGCCTGACTGCATTCATCATGAGTTGCCAGTTACTTCATTCAATGAAGGAATATAATACAATTATTCTCGAGCCTAAGGAAGCTCTTAATAATGCAAATTTAAGCCAAACAACCTTTGTTAAATACCCGAAGCTGAGTAGGTATTGTCCGTAACAAACCTTTTAAGCGAAGTCCTTACCAGGAAAAAACCTGTAAGGATATAGATAATTTCCGTAGCGAACCACAAAGGCAACTCTGGTATGGGTATATGACTTGTCATTCAGTAGTCGTATACAGCAAGTCTTGCTACTACATTCTTTCCTCTCCGATCCAGAGAGAGAAAAGGAAATCTTGCCCTCTTCGTTCTTTTCGTCAATAAACACGAATTAGTATTAGTCGAAAGAGATCGCAATGAAAACTCTAGGATCGAAGAGAATCCCTCAAATTTTTATTCTCTTGGATATAAGGCCGTATTCTATGCCTCTATTATTTGGAAGAGCCTCTAATCAATGAATGAGAGCTCGTACAAATCTTGTTTAATTTGCAAACGATCCTGAGAAAAAACTCATCATCATCTAAGTCCTCCTGACAAGAATGACGGCCGCCTGTGCGACATATTGCATTCTTCTCAGGAGACAAGCTGTGCTTGCGGCAGATTTCCACCCGAAACGGACATATCGTGAACAGGACGACGGCGCCTGTGCGGCACCTTTCGTCTCTGTCCAGAGAAATCCGCTCCTGGTCCAAATCATAAAGAGACCTTCCTGTTTGAATTTTTCTCCGCATGATTCTTTGAGGAAGATCTTGGCGCTTGGTGCTTAACCTTTGCCGAAAGTCTGGTTTGTTCAATGCGCTTGGACGTATCTGTCCGTCTCGGACCGTGTCGTCTGTCCGAGCTCGAGCTGTCCACCTATGGAACTTGGCGCTTGGCTGGTGTCATTCCAGTACGACACCTCTGCCTGTCCGTCTTGTCCGCTTCTGGCGCCTGTCGCCCGGACGGAGTTGCCTGCGCACGACGTTTTGTCCAATCCAGGCTGTCCGCCTTGTCAAGGTTGTCCGCAATCGGCACGAGTCGCTTGGACACAGTTGTCCGCATAGGAAATATCCGCCTGTCCGGGCTGTCCGCGTCTGGCGAATGGTGTCTGGTTGGAGCCGTCCGCGTAGGACACTTTTTCCTGTCCGAGTAGTCCAATTCTGGCGCCGAGCGCCTGGGTGGTTCTGTGACGTCCGACTCGGACACTCTTCGTCATTGTCCGTATGTTGCGTCTCAATCCTGAGTTTTCGTCCTTCTTTCTTTATTCGTCTCTGTACTCGTACGAGGAGTAGAGGAGATAAGTCTGGAGTCCAGAACGCCCGTAGGAACGAGATCTCTTAACAGGAAGAAAATCGTCCTTTCTCCTCGGAAGGTCTTTTCTCAATACTCCTACTAAAGAGGAAATTTGTTCCTGCATTTTGTTAAAAGTAGGAAGTCCGTCGCAGTTTCTTCCTTTTCTTTGCCATGAATAGGAGAATGCGCTCTGGAAGGCGTAGGAGATCGAGATATTGTCCTCTTGGCTCTTTTCCTCTCGTAGGGAGAATCGTCCGGGAAAACGTTCCGGCTCAAGTCCAACGTCGGAGCTTTCCAACTCCTCTTGATCGGACACGACAGTTTCGTCGGAATTCCATCCACTTCTTTGAGGAGACGAATCGGAAGACGAAAAGCACTCTTTTTAGGATGCCTTTCCAATGGCGATCCTTGGCAGTCTGGGACGCTACAGATTCTGCCGAGGGGACGCCTGACCGGTGGGGATTCTCCGTAACCTCCGTACGACTGTCGACATTCCTTCTCCTCTGGGCCTGGTAGCTTGGAAGTAGGTCTAGGTCTGGGAGCGAGACAGAGCCGATCGGAAACGCACCCTCCACTATTTTAGGACGCCTTTCCAATGGCGAACTTGGCAGTCTGGGACGTTCTACAGAGTCTGCCGAGGGACGCCTGATCGGTGGGGATTCTCCGTAACCTCCGTACAACTGTCGACATTCCTTCTCCTCTGGGCCTGGAGCTTGGAAGAGGTCTAGGTCTGGGAGCGAGACGGAGAGCCGACAGACGCACCCTCCACTTCAATGGGGAACACTATATTCACTTCTTACCTTTTTAGAGCTCGCTTTTGAGCTACATCCATTATCTTCAAATTTGCATATATAAATTTGTAGTTTCTGTGGAGTAAGAAGTGATGAGGATGCAACAACTACTAGTACTGCTAATACTCTAACTGCTCGTTAGCACAAACGCTATTAAAGCTTATAAGTAAGCGTATCTAGTTATATGCTTTTCTGACTTCCTAAAGTAGGAAATTAAAGTTTAATATTTCCTCAATAAAGTTGTAACCTTTATTACATGTAATAATGAATAAATATTAATAATTCCCTTTATTGCAAACTATGTGAGTGTCTACCGATAATTTCGGTAGTTTCAATTAGTATTTTCTTCGAAATTTCGAAGCGAAATTCATTAAAAGTTAATAAAAGCGTATGCCGAACCAAAGAACCCAGTACTTCCCTGCAAAAGACAGACCCAGAAGATCCCCTCGATGGCGATTGTTGAAACACGAAAATCAAATCAGGAGGAACCGTAAACGTATGTTTACAGTCCAAACGATAGAGAAAAATCTGTCCTTAGAAGGTAATAGTTCCTATTCCTGCCACCCAGCGGCAGGCCGGTAGATCACCTGACCTACCTACCTGTAGTGTGTGCCGCGAAATTCGAATTTCTATCGGGGACGACGGAGTCTATAGCTAAGTATATATCTGACAGGGAAGTTGAATGTATGAAAATATATTTTTAAATATTTTTTGGGGTCTGGAACACATTAATACATATTATTTACATTATTCCTTATGGGAATTATTGCTTCGGTTTTCATACGTCTTGGATATCATAGGAGGTTCCGGAACAAATTACGTACAAAAACCGAGGTACCACTAGTATACTATATATGAATACTACTTAACTAGACTACCAGGATGGATGCTGCGTCAAAAACACAAAACACTATGGGTCTTTTCAGACTTTTATAACATATATATAAAATCATACTTTTGGTTCTTTTCAAATTTTTTAAAAATACATATAAAATCATAATAAAGTACAGTTTTCTGGACACGCTTTAATCTTTATGATCATTTCCACTACATAATGGGAGATAGAACAACTATCTCCAAGACTAAAAAAAAAAAGAAAAGAAAAAAAAATTATTTAATGAGAGCAAATAATATTACACTGACAGGGAGAAGCAAGCTTTCTTTCAAGAATTGTTCAAAAGCACAGTACTATATCATTTCACTGAGAACAAAAGTGTGCTATTTTACAAGAATCATTTTATTGAGAGAATGAGCATGTTATTTTGCAAAATTGTTTGAAACACAATTTTCTAGCGAGTGACAGAAAGTGTGTGCTAATCTGAAAGAACTAACTGAAAGGAACAAAGAAATCCTTTTACTGAACAAAAGTGTGCAATTTTACAAGAATCATTTTACTGAGAGAATGAGCTAGTTATTTTGCAAAATTCTTTGAAACAAACAATTTTCCAGAGAGAGAGAGAGAGAAAGCTTGTGCTAATCTGAAAGAGCTGAATGAACAAAGAAATCCTTTTACTATCACTTTTGCAGCAATTATTTGAAAAACAAGAGAGTAACATTTTCTCATTAAATCTGGAGCACATCTAAACACACTTTTACTTTATCCATACCCTATAGTCTTTTGTTTTCCTTTAAGACATCATTCAACCATTAACAAATACAAACTACTATTACATATTGACTATAACATCTTTTATATTTCATATGCCTTTGAACTTTTCTTTATGTCTTCAGTGACCTTGTTATAGGACTCGTCATATTCAGAATGATGCAAAATAAGAACAACAAGAGATCCGCCCTTCTTGCCCATGGCTGATCCTATATCCCGACGACTTGGGACATAAATGTACGGCAACCCTTTTTCTTCACAAACACCTGGAAGGTGACATATGAGATCCACAGGAGAAACGTCACCAGCGAATATCACAATTCTGAAAATTAAAATACAATATTGAGACAAATATAATTTTAACTAAGATTATAAAACTACAGTGTAAACTTTTCAAGGTGAATCTACAATAAACAAGCAATCACTGTTAAGTAATGACAAAGTACTCACATAACTAGAATTTTTTTTTTAGTAAGAAGTTTGCATACAGAATATACATTTAGTACAGAGTATGGAGGATGTAAAGTACTGGATTAGGTTTAGATCACAAAAGTTTCCTTCGGGCCCACTACCGTCACAATAACAAATCACTACGAATCCAACCTCATTGTCACTTATGACTCATTGAACATCTTTTAAGATTTTTTTTTTTATTTTTTATAAAAATCATTAGAAATCTGATTTGTAAAATACAATAACACTTCTTTACGACAACTTCTCGGCAATAATAACTGTCTCCATAAGAAGGAGCTTATTATGTGGTTAAAGAGCTTTCTTAAAATAAAAATTTACTGTGATTTTACGTCAGCAAGTATTAAATTTATAGTTTCCAAGCTTCAATATTTCTCACCCTGAAATTGTGTATTTCTTAAGAAAAACCCTGAAATCATATAAAAGAATAATGAATGTAATTTTACATTACAGTATATCTGAATTAAAACATTGAATGATATCAAATAACAAATATGATGTGATGGCATTCCTGTCAGCATTGGAGGTGTGACTGAATGGTTTTTCAATCTATCTGGACTAAGCAATCACTTTTCTGTTTCTTCCTCCTTTTCCATACCATTTAGGGTACGTTTCTTTTCATTATGTAACTTACTTTTGTTTAATGTTAAGTACTTGTGCATGCTATTGTGAAACATTAAAAATTGAAGGTGATCAAAATAACTGTAACTGACAATAATAACTTACCCTTTATCACCTTTTCTTATTCTAGTCTGGACATTCTTCAATCCAATATACAAGCATGGCTTCTGCTGAGGTGTCTTATGCTGGTTGGCTGCAAGGCAAAAAGCAAAAATTCAATGAGTTAACAAGTAAAATTACAAGCAACTATTTACACACTAAGGATAATAAAGTTTTATTTCCTTACTCTCACAGGGGTCAATCAAATTTTTCTCTCTTAATTTATGTTGTTCTTGATCCGGTTGGGATGGGGGGATCCAGAGAGGGTGAAGCCTCCCCCTACCAGGTAAGGTCCTATTGCCCTACATCAGGTAAGGATACATCCCTGTATTTCATACCAACTTCTTTGGTACTCTAGGTAAGAGTGGAGTCACTAATAGAAAACAACCTCCAATCACATAACAACCTTGAACCTTAGGTTAGATTGAAAGCATCCTTATACGTATAATTTACTCTAACTTTTATGGTGGTCTACGTCAGGTTAGGCAGGGGTCTTCTCCCCAGACTAGACACGGGCTCAACCCTAAGTTAGGTTTGATTAGGACGCATCCAAGTAACTGCCCTTACTGCAACTTCATGCTACACAAATGTTTTGGTGCGTTACTAAATGCACAAAACTATGTTTTTTTTTTTTACTACTTATGCTGCAATTTATGTATCAACTACCTTTCTTACACATGCATTGCCCCTGCTTACAGCCTTCTCCCATTCAAAAACCCTGATTTCCTACTAGGTCCCCATAATTGTTGGCTATACGTAGAGGAAAGACTACACAACAAATTCAGCAAATAATGGAATACATATTTAAGAAAATTTTTAGGGCACCAGTAGAGAAAGACATACAAAGGTTCTGAAGACAAAATCAAACCTAATTCAAACTGAAGACTACTACTGCAGCCTGGGTCACGCCAATCTGTGACTATGATATTTACTGCCTTTTGCTTATGTTTTTGTTAATGTTAATGTCTTTTGTTTGTGCTTATGTTACTTACTGTCTTTTTTTTTTTATGTTAATCCCAAGGGGCTAGCACTAAACACAGTGCCCCATTTACAAGTTAACTAATAGTCACCATATCAGAGTGGTGCGGTAGTATTCTTCAGTTTGGTAAAATTGAGGACTAGTATATTACTGCCACCTGGCTCCTGCCAGTCACTGACCAGAATTTCTGCCAACTTTACGTTATTATGCCTTTTGTTTGCCTTTACGGTAGGGTAAAATACCGAATGGCCGGCCTCTACCGAAGCACAACCACCTTCCCCAAAAGGTACTTTAACACATCCTGTAACCCAGGACAGACATTAGTCAAGTGCGAGTGTCTGTCGAAGCAACACCTTGAGACCTCTACTTTCCTCTGAAAGTAAGTTTTTTCTCTTAAGTCATAAAATAAAGCCATAATTTCCGATTGTTGGGAAGGTGGTCGCGCTATGGTAGATGCCGCCCATTCGGTATTTTACCCTACTGCGGCTGGGCCGCTGCCAGTCACCAACTGGAATATCTGCCAACATTATGTTATGTCTTTTGTTTTCCTTTACAGTAGGATAAAATACAGAATGGCTGGCCTCTACCATAGTGCGACCACCTTCCCGAAAATCGGAAATGATGCCCTTCATTTGTGACTTGGAAGAAAAAACCTACTCTGACTGTTTTATTTTTAATAATTATATGCCAGAAATAAAAATGTTATTGTTAGTATACAATAAGGTTTTGTACATACTTACCTGGCAGATATATACTTAGCTTACGTCTCTGACGTCACGACAGAATTCAAAACTCGCGGCACACGCGACAGGTATGTCAGGTGATCTACCTTACCCGCCGCTGGGTGGCGGATGTATGAACCAATCTCCCTTTCCAGCCAGATTTTATCTTCCACCTGTCTCCTGAGGGGAGGCTGCATGGGCCATCAATCGTATATATCTGCCAGGTAAGTATGTACAAAACCTTATTGTATACTAACAATAACATTTTTGTACATGAACTTTCCTGTCAGATATATACTTAGCTGATTGACACCCTTGGTGGAGGGAAAGAGACAGCAATATTAACATGGAAAAAGGGGGAAACAACACCTGTTGTAGGATGTAAAATACAACCTTGGTTCTTACCTGTTTAGGCAGAAGACTTCATAGTTACTGTCTATTAGTCTGCATTGCCTGAAGAGCTTCAGCGAGGGCGTGACCTACAGCTGATAAGACTCTTTGGGTCTATCAAAGGGATTTGGTATCCGCTTACTTGATAGAATCCAAGCAGGATCTTGTCAAAGGGGATTCGCCCACTTATATGACAGAACCTAACCACTATCATTGCAAGGAGCTCAAACATAAACTGATCACCTAACCAATCTAATCTTTGTTAGACATACGACATGAAAGAGATGCCTACCCGCATGCTCTTTCAAATAACCAAAAAACTTACAAAACTAAACAAGGGGGAAAAAATACACTACAAAGGATATGTCTCAGCTCCCTGCCCCAGCACCGAATCCGCCGATACGTATGGGCCTAACGCAAAGCACTTTTCATACGTGATTTTCACGTCTCTCAGATAGTGGTTCGCGAAGACTGAGTTGCAACGCCAGAATGTTGCTTTCATAATATTACTCAGGGACATGTTTTTATTGAAAGTTAATGAAGTGGCAATAGCTCTTACCTCATGAGCTTTGACCTTCAGAAGCTTAAATTGACTTTCATCACATGTCACATGTGCTTCTTTCACCAGGCTTCTGATGAAGAAAGAAAGCGCATTCTTAGATAAAGCCCTCCTTGGATCTCTTACAGAGCACCAAAGGTTGACATCATTGCCCTTAAGTTTCTTCTTCCTCTTGAAGATAAAACTTAGACTTCGTACTGGGCAAAGTGACCTCTCTGCTTCCTCCCCTACTAAGGCCGATAAACCTTGGATTTTCAAAACTCCTAGGCCAAGGATTTGAGGGGTTCTCGTTCTTGGCCAAGAACGAAGGAAGGAAGGCACACAGATCGCTGCATCCTTTGAACCCCACTCTCCCTTCTATTGCATGGAGCTCACTAATCCTTTTGGCGGAAGCCAATGCCATGAGAAAAAGTGTCTTTCTCGTGAGGTCTCTAAAAGAGGCAGACTGAGGGCGGTTCGACCTTAGGGGACCCAAGGAAACGCAGCACTACATCCAGATTCCAACTCGGAATCTCTGACGAAACCTTCTTGGATGTTTCAAAAGATCTTATTAGATCATGAAGGTCTTTGATTTTTTCAGAAATATTTTAGGTCTCTGTGCCTAAACACTGCAGTCAGCATGCTACGATATCCTTTAATGGTTGATACCCGGCCAGTCCACTTTTTCCCTAAGGAAAAGTAAGAAGTCTGCTATTTGGGTCACAGAGGTACTGGAAGAGGAAAGGTGATGGTTTCCTACACCACCGCCGAAAGACGTCCCACTTTTCGATTGGTAACTCTAAGGGTAGAGGGCCTTCTTGCTGCTGCGATAGCCTTGCAGCTCTTGCAGAAAACCTCTCGCTCTACCAAAACTTTTGACAGTCTGAAGCCAGTCAGACCGAGAGCGGGAGGGAGCGGTTTCTGTTGATAGCCTGGTCGAAGTGGGGTTGTCTGACCAGATCGATCCTCTGTGGCAGGGATCTCGGAATGTCTACTAACCATTCCTAGTACCTCTGTGAACCAGACTGTGCGGGGGCCAGAAAGGGGCTATCAACGTCATCCTTGCTGCCTCCGATTCTGCAAACTTCTTGAGAAGTTTCTCCCAGTATCTTGGGGAATGGGAGGAAAAAGCATACGTGTACTAGACCTTTCCAATCTAGGAGAAAGGCATCTATTGACAGTATCTGCCCTCGGGTCTGATATAGGAAGAGCAGTAGTTGTCTATCCTCGCATTCTTGGCTGTGGCGAAGAGGTCTATGTTGAGGCCTGCCCCATAGTCTCCCACCAGGTCCTGGCCAAACATCCCTCGTGAAGAGTCCACTGTCCGCCAGGCAGGACTTGATCTTTCCTGCTCAGGAGGTCTGCTCTGACGTTCTTTTCCTTTTTCTCCCTGTTTAACGAAGTCTGGGTAACGGAGAACATCTTCCTTTCCTCTGCCCACAGCAGAAGGTCTTTTGCTGTCCCGTACAGGGAGAAGGAGTGAGATTCCCCCACCCCCCAGCTTCCTGATGTAACTGCCAGGGCTGTGGTGATGTCCGAGTTTATCTGAACTGTCGAAGCTAGGACGTAGGGCTCGAATGCTTTCAAAGCTAGCCAACAGCCATCAGCTCTTTCTTGTTAGATGTGGCCAGGTCACCTGTTCCTCCTTCCAGGTGCCTGACACTTCTCTTTAGCTGAGCGTCGCTCCCCAACCTGTTTCCGATGCGTCGGAAAACAACACTTGGTTGGGGTTCGGTATGTAAAGGGACATCCCTTCTGCAAACCTGAGAGGGTTCGCCCACCAAGAGAGGTCCTTCTTGATTTCTCTTGAAATCTTTAAGGAGAACTCTAGGTTTTGAGAAGACAACGCCAGTTCCGATGTAGAAAGAACTGGAGAGGTCTGAGATGCAACCTTCCTAGAGAAAGGAATTGTCTCCAACGAGGAGAAGTGTCCCCAGCAAACTCATTCCACTCCCTTGCTGTGCATACATCTTTCTCTAGAAAGGCTGTGACTTTCTCTGAACATCGGAGGGCTATCCTTTCTGGAGATGGAAAAAGCCCGAAAAATCCATAGAAACCAATCCGAATCCCCAGATAGATACGATCTTGACTGGGGATTAACTGAGACTTTTGAAAGTTCACCAAAGTCCCAGAGAACTCGCCAAGAAAAGGGTATTTTTAGGCCTCCAACATCTTTCTGTGACTTGGCTCTGATAAGCCAGTCGTCCAAGTAAAGGGACACCCTCACTCCCTCCAAATGTAGCCATCTTGCTACATTTTTCATTAGTCCTGTGAAAACCTGAGGGGCTGTTGAAAGGCCGGAAGCATCACAAGGCCCTGAATTGTTAATATGGAAATTTCCTTTCCCCCATCATGAACCTGAGGTATTTCCTTGAAGAAGGATGGATCGGCACATGGAAGTAAGCGTCCTGAAGATCTAGGGACACCATCCAATCCCCTGGACGAAGAGCTGCCAACACTGAGGATGTCGTTTCCATGGCGACTTCCTCTTTTTACAAAAGAAATTATGGCGCTTACATCCAGAACTGGTCTTCATCCTCCTGAGGCTTTTGGAACAAGGAAAAGGCGGTTGTAAAAGCCCGCCGAGCATGGGTCGCTCACTAGCTCTATCGCCTCTTTCTCTAGCATTTGTTCTACTGCCAGAGTGAGAGCTTGGCTCATGATGGGATCCCTGTACTTGGCCACCAACTCCCTCGGAGTCGTCGTCAAAGGTGGTCTTGCTGAGAAGGAATCAGATATCCTTTTCGGATAATCGAGAGGGACCAGTTGTCCGCTCCTCTCTGTGCCCAGACTTCTGCGAATCTTAGTAGCCTGGTACCTACTGATGCCTGGAGGACTTCTTTCCTACTTTTTCGCTCTGGTAGAGCGAGAGAAGGATCTTCCTCTCTTGAAGGATCTATTACCTCTTGAGGTAGAGGCTCTAGAAGGAGGTCCCCTCGAAAGGGCTCCTGTCTAGCTGGAGTCTCCTTCTTAGTCTTAGTCTGGAAGGTCGTTCTAGGTTTCCAGGCAGACTGAGCGAGCATATCTTGTGTGGCCTTCGCGGAGATAGCTCCAGAGATGTCCTGGATTATCTTCTTAGGAAAGAGAAGAGGCGAAAGCTGCGAATAAAGTAGAGAGGCTCTCTGAGCATGAGAGACTGACTTGGTCAAAAAAGAGCAGAAGACCGATCTTTTCTTAATAACCCCAGCCCCAAACAGGGAGGCTACTTCGCTAGATCCATCTCTCACTGCCTTGTCCATGCAAGTAAGTACACCGTTGAGAATCCTCGGCGAAAGGGAATCCGGGTTCTGAGGTCCTTCTAGCTAAAACCCCTAAAGAACCAGTCAAGGAAGTTGAAGACTTCCAAGACTCCTGAACATTCCCTTCAACAGGTTGGTCGAGTTCGTTCATCGCCCAGGTAGTTCTTAGCAGACAGAGGCCGAGCGTCGGAATCCACCAGTGAAGAGAAGTTCGCGTCTGCAGATGAGGGAAGACCCAGGCCTAGGGGTTCTCCAGACTCGTACCAGAAACCAAGTTTCCCCGTAAGCTTGAATGAGGGAAAGAAAAAACAGTCTTCCCTTTTCTCCTCCTTAGAAAGAAGCCAATCACCAAAACCTCTCAAAGCCTTTTTCATTGAGATGGTTTGGTTTCATTCTCACACAGGAGGAAACCTTCGTCTTCTTAGATGTCGAGAATAAGGAGAGAGGATGGAGGAGGAGCGACCGGAGTAAGCGCATCTCCAAACTCCTGAAGAAGGAGGTCTGTCCAGGGATCTTGTAAGATGAGACCGAAGAATCCTTTACCAAGTCCTCTTCTGAAGGTTCTATTTCATCTACCGAAGAACCTTCGGCTTCTTTACGAGAGCAGGCGGACTTCTCTAAGAAGTGCGCCTATCCTGTGAGGAGTGTCTGGCAGCCGTCTGGCGCCTATCAGGAGAAGACAAAGCTTCGAGAGCTCTTATCAAAGGCGTCCTTCCTACTCCGGTGGAGGGAGCCTCTGTGTTCTAGTAGTCTGTCCCGAGAAACACGGGAGTCCAAAGGGGAGCGCCTGCTAGGAGAGGAGAGCCTACTATGCTCAAGGCGGCCCTACCAGACTCCATGCGGCCTGTCAAGAGGAGAGCGGGCTGCCTGGCGAACTGCGCCTAAAACCATTGAGGAGATTGCCTGCTAGGCTCTTGGCGCCTACCAACAGGAGGGAGAGAAATCCCATGGAGAAGAGGCGCCTAACTAGGTGAACAGGTGTCTACCAGGATCCAAATACCTAGATCGAGAAGAAGCTGGGTCTCTGTAAAAGCTTGTCTACCAGCAGAGAAGCTTCTTTCAGGCTCTTTACGCCTGACATGAACAGAGCGGCTAACAGGCGAATAGCGCCTATCAGGAGAGTAGCGCCTATCTTCAACACAGCGCTTGACAGCAGGAGAGCGGCTACCTGGGGAGTAGCGCCTACCAGGCTCTAGGCGTCTGACAAAAGGAGAGATCCTGTCTCTAGAAGTGTCCATACGCAGGGGGAGGCTCTTCTTATTAGCCTGGAGAACTGTGAGGTTCCTTCAGAAAGGAGCGAGAAGTAGAAGCCGTGCGCTTATCCTTAGAAGAGCGCCTACTAGGAGCTTGATCCGTTCCACCGGAGAAATGAAGTCGCCAGGAGAGAGCTTCCTGGGCGATTGGCGCCTGGAAGACAACTGGCGTCTGCCAAGGGAAGAGCGCCTCACTCTATCCGCTGGTACACGAAAGAGAGCAGACTCCGACTGAGAAGGCAACCCAGGAGAAGGTAGCCTAGACTTCTTGACGGGAAGAGAGACGTCCTTTTTACGACGAGCGCCTCCCGCCAAAAAGCCCGCAAGAGCCGAAATCTGAGCTTGCAGCCCCGAGCAAGAATCCGAGCCAGAGATCTTGCAAACTCCTCCACAGGGGACGAGGTTTGAAGCCTTCTCTGAGGCGAGTACTCCTGATCCCTCCTGGGTTTCTTGATGTCCACCTCAGGCTCCTCCGGAAAACACTCCAGGCTGGAAGGAAGGGCGCAAGGAGCCTTCCAGGCTCTCTTCAACGGTCGAGAGGTATCCGAGGCGCTCCATCCTCTTCTAGGAGAAGGCGATGAAGAAGAAGAGAATCATTGTCGCAAAACTTCCTTCTTGGCGCGAATTAAGGCAGCCTGGGAACGAGCATCAGGATCTACCGAGGGGACGCCTGACCGGTGGGGTTCTCCCTAACCTTCCTGCAGCTGTTGACTTTCCTCCTCCACTGGGACTGGAGTCTGGAAGAGTCTAGGCCTGGAAGCATTAAGGAGCTGATCAGACGCACCCTCCACTGCACTGGGGGCACTGCACAAATCACTTGCACTATCCATTATCTTACCTTGCACGAACTAATTTTCTTCTCCATGCTAAGGATCGTGGCTCTCATGGTTGCCACTTCCGAAGGCGTATCTTTGGGTTCGATGCAGGGAGCAGGAG